>NW_026652289.1:68742715-68802783 GCF_009828535.3 Hylobates moloch
CTCTTCCTCCCTTCCTTCTCCCTCTCTTCTTTTCTTCCTCTCTCTTTTCCTTTCTTCTTTCTTCCCTCCCTCTTTCCTTCCCTCCCTCCCTCCCTTCCTTCCATTCTTCCTCATAATTCATTTATTAATTTTTCTGTTCCTTCATGTGAATGTCTGTAGCTTGGTTAGGGCAAGGATTCTATCTAGCTGTCTTGATCACCATTGTTTCTCTAGCTCCTAGTAAATATAGTAGGAGCTCAACATATTTTTTGTAATAAATGGATAAATAGACACTTACTGAGTACTTACTATGTTCCTAGTTTTTCGATCCTTAGGGTTAAAACTGTGTTTCCCAAACTTCAGTTCTTTACGTACTACCTTTCCAATATTTGCCAGATCTATGAACTACTTTTTCTTCTATTTTTTACATTTTTTAAAAAATTGACTTTTATTTATACTTAGCCTCATCCAAAGCAATAACATCTGTGAAATTACACATTAGGTGTCTATGTGCATTTTTCAATAATTCACATCAAGGTAAATTTATAACTATATTTTAAAAGACTATTGTATCACCTAAAATTACCTCAAGGGCCCATAGCCCAAGTATCACAGTGCCCAGTGGCAATTTTCTAGAGCTCCTTGGCATGAAATAATGGTGCCATGTAAATACAATAACTTGCATGCTATTTTATTCATTTCAGAGCCAAAGCCTGAATTAACAGGTAGAGAAACTATGGTGCTCAAGGGCCTCTATGAAAATACAAATCTTATCTGGAATGAAATTAAAACATTATTGATTATACCGATTTGAACCTCTACAATAAAGAAGGCCCAAAAACAGAAGTTCTGCAAAGAAGGACTTTGGGGTGGGGACTGCTGCTCATGGAAGCAGATGAGCCTTGTCCCTCAACTCTAGTATGGATGTAACAACACCACCTCATCACCTCCGCGTTGAAAAGCACATGAAAAGTGTGAAGAACCATTTATATCCAATAATAACTGTATAGCAGTTGCACAATAAATATATTATCGTGAGGTTGCTATGCAATTAATGTGAAGCCAAATACCAAAAGGCTGAAAGAGGTTACAGCAAAGGGCAGGAGAAGTATTTCTTTCATTCTTTCTTTTGTTTATTCAATAAATAGTTAACTATATATATTCTAGTCTCAGAACTAGATGTTGAAAATATTACAGCAAAAAGACAGATACAGTCTTTCCTCTCATAGTCTGGTAGGAGAAACAGGCAATTACACAAACAATTACACACATAATTACATTATTATAGCAGTGATAGATGCCAACATAAAAATACAAAGTGCAGACCAGGCTTGGTGGCTCACACCTGTAATCCCAGCACTTTGAGAGGCTGAGGTGGGTGGATCACTTGAGATCAGGGGTTTGAGACCAGCCTGGGAAACATGATGAAACTCCATCTCTACTGAAAATATAAAAATTAGCCAAGTGTGGTGGCCTGTAATCCCAGCTACTCGGGAGCCTGAGGCAGGAGAATTGCTTGAACTTGGGAGGCGGAGACTGCAGTGTGCCGAGATTGTGCCACTGCATTCCAACCTAGACGACATAGCAAGACTCTGTCTCAAAAAAAAAAAAATAATAAAAACCCAAAAACCAAAGTGCAAAGATAAAGTATAATAGGTGGACCAGCTAATATGAGGAGTCAAGGAGGGCATTCTTGCAGAAGTGACATTTAAGCCAAGGTCTGAAACATCATTAAAAATTAAGTATGTATATAAAGGGGGAACTAAAACCCAGTTTCCAAGTTTTTATGAAACCAGGTGCTTATCTCTTCCCTACTGCTTAGTCTGTTTCTGAACAACCAGCTGGAGTGTGCAGTTCTGGTAGGTTTCTCTTCTTACTCCCTCACTAGTTGATGGAGCGCATTGGCTGATACTGTCTTAAAAAAGAAAGTGTGGCTTGAGAAAAGATCACAGAACCCAGAGAATTACATACTGCAAAGCACTACTGAAACCACGTCTCCATTCCTAATTATGAAAAAGTCACTGTTAAATAGTGAGTGTTTCCACTTCCTCTAGGAGGTTTCTTTGCCAAAGAAAAGAACAAATGTGGTAGGCATGGATTCATAATTTGTAAATGTAGGAAGGTTAGATTTTGAAATCTATTATAGCAGACATGTTTAGTGTAACATATAAAGATCACTACCCAGCTCATTAGGCCTCCAAGTGCTAATGGAGTTTTTCTTGCTAGGGCAGCTAAGAGAAGGGGCCATTGGCAGGCAGCAATGAAAACAAGGCATTCTGCCCAGAGTTGCACAGCCTGCCCCATACTTTATGATCCTCAGTAGGCTTCCATTTGTTTATTTTTATTTAGTTGAGTTTTTCAACAAGAAATATTTATTACAGACAAAAGTGGTAAATACAGATTGATAAAAGTTAAATGAAAATTAGCCATTATGTCACTATGCAGAAAATATTAACAGCCATAAGCATTTTATGGTATAGCTGTATAGAGATATGGATTAAAAAATTAACTCATGGCCGGGCATGGTGGCTCACCCCTGTAATCCCAGCACTTTGGGAGGCTGAGATGGGCAGATCATGAGGTCAGGAGTTTGAGACCAGCCTGGCCAACATGGTGAAACTTCATCTCTACTAAAAATACAAAAATTAGCCGGGCGTAGTGGCGCACACCTGTAATCCCAGCTACTTGGGAGGCTGAGGCAGGAGAATCACTTGAACCCAGGAGGTGGAGGTTGCAGTAAGCCAAGATTGCGCCATTGCCTTCCAGCCTGGGTGACAAAAGCAAAACTCTATCTCAAAAAATAGATTAATTAATTAAAAATTAACTTGTGATTTTATTGACCTCACCTTGTTGGTAATTAGTCTTTTACGATTGCTGCTTCTTTTAGCTTTCAATGATGATTTACTTTTTAGAGTAAGCCTTAAGCCTTCTAAGATACCAAGACTCCTCCTGAAAACTCATTTGAGAAGTTACTTATGCTAATAATCCACAATTCACAACCTTTTCCAGCAGTTTGTTCACCTCAGGGCTTCACAATAGATCCTTGTTGCAATGCCATGCAAGTAGCTGCTCATGTGGAGACTTGGGGATGGCTGGGGTTGGGTGGCAGTTTTGCAAATTTGTGCAGAAAAGTGACATTCAGGCTTCCCTTCCTTTCTCTTCGGTTTTTAGAACCAGAAAACTAGCAATACCCTCAGGCAGAAAAATGACTTCAACTGTAGGTGGTAGAAGCGTAGCATTTTGGAGGAAGGCAAGAAAAAAAATCATTTTACCAAAAAAATACATTTGTAGTTTAATGAAGATGAATCCCAACTCTTAGTGACAGAGGTAACGATATGCTGGAATTAAGCATAGGGCTTACCTCTGTGAGCTGCAGGTGTTTCTCTTGTTCATATTTCTAAGGTGGTTTGCAATGCTACTGTGCTATAAACATGCTTAAATTAGGTGGTTGTACTTCCTGGTTCTACCACCAAATGCTTCCAAAGTCATCCTGTCCTCCCCTATCCTGGGCACCCCCTCGATATTATGGGACCATTAGGCTTTAACCTTCCAGACAAAGACCCCTCAGAGAGGAGAGCTGGCTATGGAAGGGACTATCCACAAATTCCAAGGACTCACGCTGGTGAAGGATGAGTTTGTTATGGAAATGATGCAATTAGTATACCTGTTGGGGACAGAGGTGATTGCTACACTGTTCACACAGTGCCCCACGTTGGCTGATTAAAGCAGAAAAAGAATGCAACATTGATAAGCACATCCAAGATGACATGCTACAGGGAGAGCAGAGTAACAGCCCCTCGGAGGTGACTAACTAGGATTGAACTTTACTTGAAGCTGTAAGATTTTTAAAAAGAGAAAAAAAAAAAGATTTGTGTTGGGAAATTTTCTGCTTAATAATCTTTGTCCAAAATTTCTGTTAGGATTTCAATATCTAAATGACTTGTGAAAGGTAATTATGATTGTCTGGTCTTTCCAAAACAAATAACTAAGAGCAGTCCAAGTGAATAATGCATTTGTTTACCTAGTTATAACTATAGTAACTGATTTCTTTTTGGCACTTACCTTGGGCATTTTCTTATTTATTATGTCATTTAATTTCAACAACAACAGTATGAAATAGGTACTATAGTTTATTTGGTGTTAAAGAGGAGGAAACTGGGCCAAAGAAAAGTTTTTCCCAACTCCAGTTTGGTTCCAAGTTCATGTTCGTAACATTGAACTCTACTGATCATCCCGAGTTCCTTTGTTTTGTACTTGTGACATTCCTGCAGGAGCAGTCACTCTCTTGTGACATGAGAAAGATGAGTTTGGGGCTCTGAAGTGCTTCTTAGCAAACCAGAGAAGCATTGCAGAGCATGCTGCCAATGAGCCAACTCTTGGGGGCTCACTTTTCTGGGCTTCTCATGCCAGGACAGAATGAAAGATTTCACTTAGATAATTAACTAGCAGGGGAAACCGCGTAAAAAGTCGTGGTGCTCAAAGATGATTAAAAAGCACGATTTAATAGAAGTTGCAGTTTCACTTTCACTCGAGGTTGAGGCATCTTAAAGGAGAGGGAAGAAAACAGGGCAGAGTCAGGAGAGTGAGTTGGGCCTGTTTCGGTTCAGCTGTCTGGCTTAAGGCAAGCTCTGGGCTTCTCTGAGGCTTGATTTCTTCATGTATTAAATAAGGAGTGAGCCAGATAATCCCCAGCCTGTCTCAATGCTTACAGTATGAGATTTGTCTGTCTCTGCTGCAGCTGGGAAGTTACAGAAAGGGGGCACCCTCTCCTCGTCTTCCTCTATTCCCTTCCCCCAACCCTTCATATTAGGAAACAACTTTCCAAAGGACCTTTTTGAGAGGCCAGGTACAGACAAACTTATCTTTTAGTCTAGAGTGAAGTGCCACAAACCCAACATCTGTTGTGGTCAGATGGGGTATACAAAAACAAACACACGCACACGCACACGCACACACACACACACACAAACACAAAAAACAAAAAAGGGTAGAGCCCACTGCATGATCAATACAATTTTTCTGAAAAGATCTCTTGTTCTTAATCCTATTCTGATTTTCCCACTTTTGATAAAGTCGGTGGTCTAGAGAAACAAATCTCTATTAGGAGAAAAACAGCTGCGTGGGTACACCGTGCAAGCCTAACTGGGCACAGCTGTGGGCTGGCCTGGCCAGGGCCACCAGTTCACTTTTTCTGCCCTGGAAGCTGTCCATCCTCCAACAACAAGTTGTCACGATGTCAGTTTTAAAATCCTAGGAGAATGACTATGTTGTTTTTATGCTGATCATTTGTATTTACCCAGAAGTTTCCGTTAGCTTTAGCTGAAAGCCACCCTTCTCAAAAGTGCCTACAGTCACAATGACTTGTGCAAAAAAAGAAAAAAAAAAAAAAAAGAGTAAAGGGGAAGTGGAGCCTGACAAAGATAATCCAGGATTAATGTACACTGCTTTAGGAAATCTGTCATTTTCTGGAGGCAGACACGCCTGCCTACTGCCTAGTGTAGTACCTGGCACATACTGGGCACTCAAACTATTCATGGAATGAGGATGGATGGACGGATGGATGGATGGATGGACAGAATAGACGGACAGATGGATAGATAGATAGATACATAGATACATAGATAGATAGATATTCAATAGATGAGGTCACACAGCCCTAGAAGGCTAGGTCCTGTGTTAATGATGGGTAGCCAGCTGGAGGCAAACCTGGGACTGACAGGTCTGCCAATTTCACACACAGGGCTCATTCTACAATCTACTCCCTGCTTTCGTTTTTGTTTTTTTCATGTACAACTTAGTTCCTTAAGCACATGCAACTGTAAACCAATGATCTCCTTAATGCTTTCTCATGTTCAAATGTGTGATCACATCTCACAGTTTAGGGAGTACCCCGCATTAAGCAGCTGGGGTGCGATGGCTGCAACCACACAGCAGATGCTTCCCCTTCTGTGAGCAAACTTGGAGGTGTGCACAGGGTAGACTAGGTAGGAAGGCAAGAAGAGGTGTCTCTCTCCATCTCTGGAGTAGTCTAATAGCTGGATTCTTCAGCGCCGTGTTAAGCAGAAGCCAAGCTGCTAGCCCTCTCTGTGGCATCTTAGAATTACTACTCAAATGCGCTGCAAAATGCTCTGAGGGCCACCAGCTTCTACTAGATTGTTTGGAATGTGTTGTTTTTTTCTTTTATTGATACAGAATATTTTACATATGTGTGGGGTACATGTGTTTGTTACATGCATAGACTGTGTAATGATCAAGCCAGGATATCTGGGGTATCCATCACCCTCAGTGTTTATCATTATTTTTGTGTTGGTATCATTTCAAGTCTTCTCATCTAGTTACGTTGAAATGTACGTAATATTGTTGCTAAGTATAGTCACCCTAGTCTGCTATCAAACATTAAAGCTTATTTCTTCTAACTATTTTGTACCTATAACCAACCTCTCTCTGTCTCTTTTTTTTTTTGAGACAGAGTCTCACTCTGTCACCCAGGCTGGCGGGCAGTGGAGTGATCTCAGCTCACTGCATCCTCCACCTCCTGTGTTCAAGCAATTCTCCTACCTCAGCTCCCTGAGTAGCTGGGACTACAGGCACACGCCAGCATGCCTGGCTAATTTTTGCATTTTTTAGTAGAGACAAGGTTTCACCATGTTGGTCAGGCTGGTCTCGAACTCCTGACCTCAAATGATCCACGCACCTCGGCCTCCCATAGATGAACCTCTCTTCATCTCCCTCCCCCGCATCCACCCTTCCCCATTTCTGTCTTCTCAGATTTTTCATCAGCACAGAGCTAAAGACTGCTCTAGCAGGGGATTTACTAAACTCACTTGGCCTTGGCACCCTCTCCCCCTAGTTTATCTTAATGAAACATTGTGAGGAATAGCATTTCCTGCACGCTGTTTGAGAAACACATTCTCAAACACTTTGGTGGTTTCTAAGCTCTTTATTCGATACAACACGTGCTGTGTAAATGCATGTGATTTGAAGGTGTTCAAGAATAAAGTTGTTTCTCTTAATAAGAATTAAGTCAATGTCAAAGTTAACATTCCTAGAAAATAGCTGTTTCAGAAAAATTTTTAATATCATTCCTATCCTACTTAGGCAAAATTGATCATTTCATTGAGACATGAAGGAATTCCAGAATTTTTCTGGCTGGGTAGCTGGGTGTCTATCTATCCACCTACCTGCCTACCCACCCATCTCATTATGTACATTTCACATAGAACAAAGAGAAACCTAATCAGTGCTCATGTCTCCATTTCCTAGATTTAATAGTTACTAACATGTTACTGGAAATGGTTCACCAAGTTCTTTATGTTGCAATGTTTTAAAGAAAATTGCCAATATCATGACTTTTCTCTCTAAAAATTTTAGTATGTTTCCAGAAAACAATAACTGACTGTTTCCTGTGTAACCACAGTACCCATGTCTCACCTGGCAGCATTCTCAGAGATGTGTTAATGTCATCTTATAGCCAGTTCCTGTTCAGTTTCTCAGCTGGGTTTATTCAGACCAGGATCCAACTAGGAACCACCCATTACATCTGGTTGTTATGTCTCTTAAGGCTTTTAAAATCTAGAACTAAATTATATATGAAAAAGCAAAAATAAACAGTTAACTACGGAACAAGCACCAGGTTAGGGATTGATAGATCAAGCATCAGTCCAATCTCTGCCACCAACCTGCTGCCCCCATTGAGCACAGCACATAGCGCTCTGAGCTTCTTTGTCTCATCAATACATTTCATTCACTTACTTTTCCATTCTTACTTTTAACAGATATGTATTGAGAGGCCGGATATGTATTGAACGTTCAATATGGCCTCGTTCTTGCTTTGGGCTCTGTTCTAGGAAGAAATTCGGCCTCCAGAAGATGATAGAATTTCATAATTCCAATTCTTGTGGATTATTCACGCAAGAATTCATCTTTCTTTCCTCTCCATTTCCATGACCTTCATTTATTGAGGATACAAGTCAGTTGTCCCGTAGAACTGAATAATTCTTCAGTCATCTGAGTTTTTCTTCTTGTGATATCATTTCTCCTGTTCCTTTACCTCCTGTATCTCCTATAACCTGGAAGTAATATCTGAAAATTTGACTAGATTTGGGTAGATTTTGTTTTTGTTTGAGACGGAGTCTCACTCTGTCACCCAGGCTGGAGTGCAGTGGCACAATCTCGGCTTACTGCAACCTCTGCCTCCTGGGTTCAAGCGATTCTCTTGCCTCAGCCTCCTGAATAGCTGGGACTACAGGTGTGCGCAACCACGTCTGGCTAATTTTTGTATTTTTAGTAGAGATGAGCTTTCACTGTGTTGGCCAGGCTGGTCTCAAACTCCTGACCTTGGGTGATCCACCTGCCTTGGGTTCCCAGAGTGCTAGAATTACAGGCGTGAGCCACTGTGCCTGGCCTAGAATATTTTTTATGAGAATATTTTATACGTGGTACTGTGTACTTTGTATTGTATCTCATCAAGAAGTACAGAATGTCTGGCTATCACATTTTGGAAGTGCTAAGACCAATCATAGGTTTAGATCATTACAGCCAGATGCCCCACTATAGAAGCAGTGACTTGTGACTAGCAAGAAATCTGTTTGGGAAGGGGGACATGCAGCGGAGTTAGCACATTTATACCATGTGAATCTAATCTAATCTAATTTATTTATTTATTTATTTATTTATTTATTATTTTTTGAGACAGGGTCTTACTCTGTTGCCCAGGCTGGAATGCAGTGGTGCAATAACAGCTCACTGCAGCGTCAACCTTCTGGGCTCAAGCCATCCTCCTGCCTCAGCCTCCTGAGTAGCTGGGACCACAGGCACATGCCACTATGCCCAGCTAATTTTTAATTTTTTTTTTATAGAGATGAGGTCTCAGTTTATTGCCCAAGTTAGTCTTGAACTTCTGGGCTCAAATGATCTTCCTGCCTCAGCCTCCCAAAGTGCTAGGATTACAGGCATGAGCCACTGTGCCTGGCCTGAATCTAATTATTTATCAACCTTTTTCCTGTTGTCCATGGATATTTGCTTGAATCTCTTGGTTCTTCAGGGATTGCAAAATGGTAATTTTCTAATTTCATCATTCTATAGGGGAGAAAAGGTAATATCTTTTCCTTACCCATTGCAAAGTTCATGGCTGACACCCCTATAACAAAAGACAGATTAACAAGGGAAAAGCATAAAAAATTTATTTAACTGAAGTTTTATGTGACATGGGAACCTTCAGAAATGAAGACCTCAAAGACCCAGAGAAATCTGTATATTTTTATGTTTAGGTTGAAGAAGAACGGGCAGTCATGTAGAAGTATGGTTGGACATAGTACCATTATGACCTAATGGTAATGAACTGGGGGGAACTTAGCATGACCTGTTTGTTAGGATTCTTCTTGGCTTCTCTGTATCTTCATTTCTTTCCTCCTGGCATAAATAAGGACACCTGTCACATGAGGATCTTGTGACCTACTTTCAGGGGAGGTAGGTCAGAGAATTATTTTATGGCCAGCTCTTACACAGAAAGACAAGAGAAAGTCAGAGAATGACCTTTCTGCTTCTGCAGTTTTCTCAGTTTTCAAGGTGTCATATTTTGGGGTAGCATGTTCTGACCCCTGACAATTCCTTCTACATTTAGTAACCAGTATTCAACCATAAAAAAGGCCTTGCCTCATCAACAGGGGCTTAATGGTCAACCTAAAATAGAGTTCTAACTGGAAAGAACATAATTCTTACCTTTTATTTACCAATTTCCAGAGTAAGGAGTTGGTGTAATGGCCTTCTCCAAGATAACAAATGAGGATTTGTTTGCTGGCTTGCTTTCTCTTCACTGATTCTCATTTAAACACAGGGATTTTTACACATTCAATGTGCTGCAATCCACTACCATCAATTATTCATTCTGATGCTGAAATTGTCCCAACTTTGTGGGTGTCCCTTCAAGTTGGGTCAATATTTGCAGGTGAAAAATGATGGAAAGATATCCTTAGCCAAAAACACATCTAAGAACCTGGCTGTGTCTGGTACTGGGCTAGATGCTGGGTGCAGAGGGCTACATTCACAGGCTTGGGTTCTTCCGTTAACCCTGAAGAAATAAGTCCTGAAAGTCTTAGTGAATAATCAAGCGCAAGCTGCTGACTGTGCCAGTTCACCTTTGAATGTGCCCTTCTTCACCAGGCAAATGTGGCAAATTGAGTCAGCTGTGGCCTC
The DNA here is from genome assembly GCF_009828535.3 of Hylobates moloch. Lineage (NCBI taxonomy): Eukaryota > Metazoa > Chordata > Mammalia > Primates > Hylobatidae > Hylobates > Hylobates moloch. Next base: position 68,752,889 of record NW_026652289.1, read on the forward strand.
CCAAGGATGCAGCCAGGTAGCTAGTTCAGCAGATGGTAGCCAGTGACTCAAATCGACAAAAGGTAAATCAGAACCGAGAGGTTAGGAGGGTTTCAGTTTTTCTGTGTTTGTTCTGTTTCAGCTGTCTCCTAACTGCAGTTACAAAAGCCAAATCAAAATGATCTGAGTATTTGAGGCACAGTAGTTGGGGGGCAGGGGGTGGAGGTGAAGGGCTCTTGAGAAAAACAGGTGTTGGGGAAAGAATGTTGTGATCCTCCCTCAGTCCTTATTAGCTGTGTGGCCAAGGCAAGGCAGCTGGCTATCTTCAGTGGGCAAAACACCAACTCCTTATCCACACAGTGGGCCTGAGGCCTGCCCTGCAGAGGCTTGTGGTGATGGCCAGTGGTGACATAGGATATGTGGAAGTATTAAACTAATTGGAAGATTCACTATTACTGGATAATAATTGGTAGGAATATATTGGCTAGTTGTCCTGTAGAATGTATGACAATTCTGGAATTGTCTGATGTTTGTCCTGTGCAGTATCAATTATCTTGTTCTTCCACCCCTTGTATGTTCTGAAATCTGGAAGTAAGAGCAAAGGCTTGATTAAATTCTGGTGAAATATTTTTGACAATATTTTGGATACCTAATTACCTTTCAACTTAAAATGATAAGAATAGGTAATACTTATTCAGTGCTTAACTTATTCAGGGATTTTTACATACTCAACGTGCTGCAATCCATAATGCTTTCAACTGTCTCTGAGTTAGGTACTAGTGGTGTTATTCCCATTTTACAGAAGCAGCTGAGGTGTAGAAAAGATAAGTAACTTGCTCAAAATTGCACAGCTAATAAATGACAGACATGGGATTTGAACCTGAGTTATCTCCAAGACTGTGGTCCTTAACCATTCTGCCGAGAATAAATACTTCCTGGAGAAATCTATAATAGATGTCTACATCATTTGATTTCCATAGCACACATTTGAGTTTTTAATTTGGACTTCTAGAGAGCAGAAAAACATTGGAAGTGATATTTTAGGCAACAAGATGACCACGACAAATATTTCCATCCAAGAAAGAGGCTATTCCTATCTGTGTGTGTGTGTGTGTGTGTGTGCTATAGTCACTATCTCTAGTGAGGAGTACCTGGAGAGATGGGACTACCTGCCTAGAAAAGCAGAGCTGATGCTTTCTGTCATATGCTGTGACTTGGAAGACCCAAATGTGGCCTACCCATCACAGGGAAGAACTCTCACTTGGGGCAGTATAGCCCAGTGTTACACACACACACACGCTCTCTACTGAAGGCATGGAGTTGAATGGGGCTCTGCAGATTGACTTGCATTTTATGTTAAGAGAATTTTTCTAGGGTAGTGTTAAGTGTGTGAACTTGAGAGCAAGGCTGCCTGTATTTGTGACACACACAAAGCTTGGTGCATGGCAATCACTCAATAAAGGCCAGCTATTGTTATTGGGATGAATAGCTTTCTTAGCTCAAAAGTGGGTTACGAAGAGAATCTTTGGGCTCTTCTCTGGAGACTAATAAAACCAAGAAACACTGAGCCAGAGTTCTCAATGAGTGTTCTAACACCACCTGCTGGGTGCAACCTAGTCTAGGTGGGATGCGGGGTATTCATAACAATGACTAGAAATTCCCCTCCCTCAGCTCCCCCACACGTGTTACACCTGTGTCTTGGGACGAGCTGGTGTTAATCCCCACTCTCCCTGCCAAACAACAAGGGTCTTTGAAGTACCACTTCCTGTGGATCCTTCCTGCTGTGCAGCTCAGTGTCTTGAAAAGAGCTTTGAAGTCCCACTGACCCAGCTTGAATCCCAATCTCCCCATAGAGGAGCTGTGTTACTTTGGGCAAATTACCCAGCTTTTCTGAGCTTCATCTTACCATCTGTAAAAGAAAGAGACAATACCTATCTCATGAGTCATTGTGAGCTCTTAGAACCAATAATATATGAAACACAGTGCCTAGACCACCGGAGGCTCCCTCCTGCGGCCACCCTGCCAAGACCACTGAGAGCATCTGGGAGTTACCTGGGGGTAAGGAAGTCATCTTTAGCGCTGTCTTTATCAGGTGGAATTGGGACCTCAAAACAGTGAATTTTAAAATCTACTTTCTTCAATCTGCTAAATGCCCCCCGCCAACCCCAAATAGAAATAAGCAAAATAACGGAAGCATTGTGAATTACTGAACTAGATGATTCCAGTAAAGGCATAATTTATTCTTAGAGTAAAATGTTTATCCTTTTAACCCTAAAACATGTAAGATTGATCTTTTCAAAAAACAATCCATCTAGAGTAGTCAAATTTATAGAGACATAAAGTAGAATGGTGGTTGCCAGGGTCTGACTGGAGAGGGGAATAGGGAGTTATGGCTTAATGGTTATGGAGTTTCAGTTTTGCAAAATGAAAAGAGATGTATGGATGGACAGTGGTGATGGCAGCACAGCTGTCTGAATGCGCTTAATGCCATTGAACTGTACACTTAAAGCTGTTTAAAATGGTAAGTTTTAGGTTGTGTGTATTTTACTGCAATTAAAAAAAATCTTAAATGTTCAAAATGTGAATGCATGCAAGCTTAGTTTCCTCAAGCCTCTGAGTCCTGACAAGGAGGCTGGAATGAAGGCACACACGGCACCGTGTTCTAGATTCTAAAAGCGAGAGTCCTTTTCAGAGGCAGCGTCCCTGTGTGTGGTCCTCAGCCGCCCACTGTGGCCAGTGATGGGGCATTCCCAGGATCTGGACACTTTTGTTTCATTTCTAAACCTGAGCCCCTGAAAGGAAGGAACCTGTTTGTTGAGGACTCTGTTAAAATCAGGTTGGGGAGCGTTTTCCGGGAAATAGCTTCATAAATTGTGTGTAGATACAAAACTAACAGGCACATGAAAGATTTGTATTTTGAAAACAAAACCCCAGTGGGATTCTCTCAGCAGAAAATGAAAAGGTCTTCTTAACATTCAATTGAACTATTAGAGCCATTTTTGCTGTTGCAAGCACTAATGCAGGTATGGCCACTGCCACAGCCCCAGACTGCAGCACAGCAAATTAGCAAGGTTTTAACTTGGCTGCAAACATCAAGCTGGCTGCTTGTCATTATGCAAAAAGGAATGGGGCTGGGATGGGGACCGGCACCTAGCGGCAAAGCACATTATAATTGTTTAAGCAGGCCCCACAAGTCATGCATTTCAATTATTTGTTCAAAGCAGCCTGCAATTAGGAGTTGCAAACAAGGCTTTTGAATGCAAAGTCAGACAATTAAAATGTTTCATGAGTGCATTAGAGAAAGAAGTTCTGAATTAGCACTTTGAATACACAAGACCTCTTTTTCTAATCTCTGGTCCCTTACACTCTTTGAAAAAAAGAGAGAGTGAGAGAAAGACATTTTGGGCTGTGGTGGAGGTGATTTGGGTGTTTACTTATTCATATCAAATGCCTGACTAATCCAGGGAAGATTGAACCATCCTAATCGGCCCCTCGTACATTTCAATGTCTCTTGTTACTTGCCAGATAGTCCTTGTCGAAGCATAATGGCCCAGGTGCCGAACCCATCACCCAAGGGGGTCGTAAATCACTTTAAGCATCTCTCCTCCTTCTTCCCTCACCACTCCCCATTCTTTCCTTTGAAGAAGCGGGTCTATTTGAACCAGTGATTTGTGACTTTCCAGTATTTAGGGCACAACTCCGAGCTGGTTGCACTAACACACAGGCTGGGGGAAACGAGTACACTGGCCAGTGTTGGGATCAGGGAGGAGAGATTCTGTGTGTTCTGGGGTGCCGATGAGCAGAAGCTGGCTGCTCTGGGTAAGCATGAAAAAGACACTAACCTGCCTTATTTCTTTGAAGGAAGATCTGCTGTTAAACTCCTTCCCCTCCCCCACCTACCTCCCCACCCACACATTCTCTTCCCCAGTCCACATATGCCCTACTGATATTAAATTTTATTTTATGATGTATTGTATTTTAGGAACCCTTTAAAATTTTGATCAGAGGAGACACTTTGAGGAGAGGGGTTGTATCAAGCATAGGGGGAAAAGTAAACATTCCTCCTTCAACCTTTTTTCCCTGTTAAATCGTGAGGCTTCCTAAAAAGCATTATTTGTACGAGGCATCAACCATTATTACAAAATAAGTGACTGCAACCCAAAGCACTTTATGTTATTATTCAATGTGTGAGATTAACCAGGACAATCCTGACAATTTAAGGTGAAAATTGCTAACGTATCAGTTAATGTGTGCCTGTGTGCATGCATGCCTAATTTGAGAGCCTGGTGGCTAGTAGCCTTAATTTATCATTTCCTGACTGTAGCTAATTTATGAAAGATGATTTAAGTAATCCTATTTATCCTCTTTTATAAAGAAAACACATTTTAAAAATTATCTAGTTCAGGTAGGGAAAAGTTCTTCGAAAAACCCTCTAATATGGAAAATAAATATTCAAAATATGGATATTATGAATCGTATGCAATTCTTTTCTAATTACTTTGCCTCCAAGCAATCATTCAGGGTTCAGAACACTGTTAAAATACCAAGTGTCTGATAGGATTGATGAGTCTTTATGTGATCAGTACATTTTATCAGTTGGAAATTTTAATGTTTTTCTGTGGGAAACATTTCTATAGGCCTACCTAAAAATAAGTTGTTTTTCCAATTAGCCCATGCATAACTAAGGATGCTGTCATTATAAGCATTAAAATCATATCATTTTAATGCTTGAGATATATAAGTACAACAAATATTTTCTTTTACTTGGCACAGTTTTTAATATCTTGCTTTTTTTTTTTTTTTTACAACTGACATTTTAAATCTTTTGAAAGGCCTGAAGTGATAAACTGAATCATTCTAGATTGATTAGGTTTTTGTAACCTACTACATTAGTTTTGCCGATCTGTTTTTGAAAGTAGTAAGTGCCATATAAAAAAAGACTTTATTTAAAAATCAAAATAGCTGTACATTCTTTACCATAGGCTTGTCCAAGGTAATTTACAATAGAAAGGGGAGGGGAAGGAAGGCAGCTGTGAGGGAAGCTCTGCATAAAATCCCACTTAGGTGCAACCTGAGTCTCCTCCCCAGAACAACCTTTAAAAACATCTGTCCTGAATGGGGAGCTTTAATCTGCAGGAGAGACTCAATAAAATAAATGATAGCCAAGCCTCAGGTCAAACCACTGGAAACTGACAAATAATAAATTGTATTTGATTTGGTGATTTCTGGATTGCTTCACAACTTTTGGGTCTGCTCATTTATTTACTTATTAGTTTTATGAGTGTTAGTTCTACAGCTGGCTTCTTTTTCTCTAAAGAGGTAATTTAATCAGAGGGTGTGCCTACAAGTTGTACCAACATAACAGGTGTTAAACCCTAAACAGCCTGAAAACTAGCTCTCAGATCTTCTAGGAAAAAAGAAACAAGAAAAAGAAAAATACCACGAAAATGTTTCTCTCCCAGGCTACTGTCACAAGTAGGTATTCCTCCCGAGGGTGACTAAAAGCAGTTGCTCCTGCAATAAGAAAGAGAGAGAGAAAAGACTGTCCAAGCTCTGCTCTTCGAGAACTGGGAGACTTAGGGTCTCCAATGTCTGACAGGTAACCTAGAAGATGCAGCCAACCTTTTCAGGAGGCAGCCAAGGAGAATCGAAGCTGCTTATCCCCATGTTATTCCCGTTCACATTGCACATTTTATTCCAATCCATTTCACAATCAAGAGGTAGTGGGAATCTTGCCACTGAAATGCCACCATTTCTGGAACCCAGGGCTGGAAGCCAACCAGCCCTTTGGATATCTCAGTAGGAGGCAGAGAGAAGTTTTTGCTGAAGGACACCAGTACAAATGCCTTTTATGCGAGGGGACATGGTAATACTTCAAATTATCTACCTTCAAAAGCTGAGTGTTTGAGTCGCTACCCAAGAACGGATTCCTGAGTCTGTGAAATGGAAAAACAAAGGTGTTCAGGGCTGGGTAACAGGACAGAGGCTTTTCCCAGCTGTAGAATTCAAGGATGATGAAAGGGAGATGCAATAGAATGTAAAACAAATTGTTCACTGGAGAGTGGAAAATACAGATTTGAAAGTTAAGTGTCTGGAACAAGAGAGATATGAGTCACTGGAATTTACAAGTTACTATAGGAAACAAAGATAAAGAGATCATGAGAGAAGTAGTAACACCAGTAGCAAAATGGCATTTCGTTAACTGCAAAACTAGATGATGGCAGAAACCATTCATCAACTGGGGAAAGAGGTAGTAATTATGGAAGACAACAGCAGATAATAGCATTGACATAGGGACCCACAGGAACAAAATTGGGTGTTTGGCAATTATGTCAAATGGGAGCACAGATTTTTCTTCCCCTTCAACATGGTAAATCAGAGAAAATTAGGTCTGGAGGACACTCAGTTTCCAGTAGGGAAGAGAGGAAAGCTTGGTTTTCCAAGGGGCAATGGTATTCCAGCTAGAGAGAAACTGCTTTTCTCTGTGCCAAATAGCAGGGCTTCTTATGTGAAGGTCAAAAACACATTTGGCATTTTGAATTTGTGCGTGTGGATGCAAAATATGTGTGAGGAAAAGTGCATAAACACCCCAACAGCTGCCACCATCAGGCCAAGAACTAGGAGACTGCCAGCCCTCCTGTGTATCCTTCCCAACCACAAATCCTGCATCCCCTAGAGATACTATCCCAACTTTAATTCTAACAATTCCCTTGCTTTTCCCTATTCTTTTGTGATCTCTGTATACTTCTCTAAACAATATAGCTTAGTTTTGTCTGTTTTTGAGTTGTATATGTTTATGGACATGTAGATAGAAATGTAGCCACAGTCTTCTTTCAGGTCTAGCTTCTTCTCAACATTATTTTTGTTACATTGATCCTTGTCGGTGTAGGTGTAGTTTGTTCATTTCCATTGCCAAATCACATCCCGTTGTATGCGTGTATCACAACGTATCCATTCTTTTGTTTCTGGGCATTTTGGCTTGTGCCAGAGATTAAAAGTGAATCACCATCCCTGTGTTCTGCCAGGCACCTTTTTCCTGGGCACATCTGGATGGCTTTGCCAGCCTTCTTTCAGTAAGGTATGACCATGGGGTCTGGCCTGCCCACACACACCTCCCACGTATGATTTTCCATTATCTTCCCTACCCCCCTCCCCAGCGTGTGGACTAGAGGTGACCTCTGGGTGACCTTGGAAACCATGTATAGAAGACTGGAAAGCCACAAGATAGAAGAAACCTGGGTTCCTGAATCACCAGTAGGATGAGAGCTGCCCAGGAGAACACCTTGATTGGGAGCATCCACATTGGCCTGATATGGGAGTAGGAAATAAATGATTTTATCGTGTCAGATGAATCAGCCAGCTTCACCTTAACTAATATGGAGTTGTTCTAGTGTGGGCTATTAAGAACGATGCTGCTATGAAGTCTTGAATATGTATCTTCCTGCACATAAGTCCATGACTCTAAATGGTATAAACTCAGGAGTGGAGCTGCTGGATCAAAGACTCTGCGTATCTCCGACTTGATGAGATGATGGTGGTCTGCTTCCAAAATGTACTGCTTCCAGTTTATACTCTCACAGCAGGGATAAGAGTTCTGTGCTCATTAATACTTGGTATTGTCTGAATTGTTTACTTGTGCCAATAGGAAGGGAGTGGTTTGTCACAGTGGCATACCATTTGCATTTCCTTGACAACTGAGATTGCTTACACTTTCATGCGTTTATTAATCATTTGGATTTCCCCTTATATGAGGCCCCCGCCCAAGTCTTTTGCCAAGTTTTTTTTTGAGTTATCTTTCTCCTGGTGTGTAAGATTTTTAAAAATATATTCTGAACACTATGCCCTCATTAATTATATGTGTTGGCTATTCACCCATTCTATGGCAAAAATTGTCTTTTTGCTTTTCAAATGCTGTCTTTGGTAAATATAGTTTATATGTAAAATTTATCAATTTTTAATATAAGATTAGTATTTTTTTACTGTCTCGATTAAGAAATTCTCATAAATATTTTCCTATATTCTAAAATCTTTATAGCTCTGTTTTTTACATTTAGTTTTAAAATCCATTCACAATTATTATTTGCATATTATATGAGATAGGGGTTTAATTTCAGTTTCTTCCAAGTGATTCCTAATTTTTCCAGTATCATTAATTGAAAAATGTGTCCTTTTCCCACTACTCTGCTTTGCTACCTTTGTCAAATATCACGTGTTTATATATATAAGACTCTGTTTTAGGGCTTTCTGTTTTGTTCTAGTGGTCTATTTGTTTATCTCTGCACCAATCCCACAATATCTTGATTGTCATAGCTTTATAATGTCTTAGAATCTGATATAGCAAGACCTCCCAAGATTTCTTGTTCAAAAATGTCTCAGGTCTTGTAAGCTTTTTGCATTTCCACATGAATTTTATGATCATCTTGAATTATTCCAAAACAAACTATTGAGATTTGAACTGTGATTTCATTAAATCTATAAGTAAATTTGGGGGAAATTTATTGAATTGGCATATTCCTCCAAACATGTAAATTTTTATTAATATCTCTCAGTTGACTTTTATTCATTGATTTTGGATCTAGAAGCACCCTAAATTCATGTTAATTCTAATAATTTATCTGTAGGTTTTTTAAAATTTCTGTTTATACAACCATGTTATACATGAATAATGACAGATTCATTTCTTCCTTTTCAATTCTTATAACTTTTATTTATTTTTTTGTGCTATGTCGTCTAAGACCTCCAGAACAAAGTTGAATGAAAATAGTCATGGTAAGCATCCTCATCTAGTTCTTATCTTAAAAGGAATGCTTTTAATATTTTACCATTAAGTATGTTATTTGCTGTAGGATTTTAATATATATTCCTTTTCAGATTAAGGAATTTCACTTCTAATTCTGGTTTACTAAAAATTACTTTAATTATTAAATGTTAAGCTTATATACTGGTATAATCCCCAATTGATCATAATATATTATTACCCTCTTCAATTATTACTGGATTTTGCTCTCAAATAGTTTTTTAATGATTTTTTGCATTGATATCATGTGTGAAATTGGCGTATGACTTACCTTTCTTATCTATGGTCCTTGTGAAGTTTTAGAATCTAAGTTATACTAGTTTCTTATGAGCTGGGGATGTCCTCTCTTTTCCTATTCTCTGGAGGCTTGTGTAAAAAATAAAAATGACTGTATCTTATGTTTATCAGATACTAGTGTTTTCTTTATTGGATTTTTTTTTTTTTTTTTTTTTTTTGGTGGAGCCTCACTCTGTCGCCCAGGCTGGAGTGCAGTGGGGCGCTCTCTGCTCACTGCAACCTCCACCTCCTGGGTTCAGGCAATTCTCCTGCCTCAGCCTCCAATACTGGATGATTTTTTAAACAATTCAATTTATGATTTTATGACCATTCAAGTTTTCTATTTCGTTTTGAGTCACACTTTTCCAAGAATGTCTCCATTTAATGTAAATCATTAAAATATATAGACAGAAAGTAGTCTATAATATCCTCATTCTCTGTTAATCTTTTTTTCTTTTTTAAAGTCTTGCTCTTTCTCCCAGGCTGGAGTGCAGTAGCACAATCTTGGCTCACTGCAACCTCTGCCTCCTGGGTTCAAGCGATTCTCCTGCATCAGCCTCTTGAATATCTGGGCTTACAGGTGACCGTCACCATACCTGGCTAATTTTTATACTTTTAGTAGAGACTAGGTTTTGCCATTTTGGCCAGGTTGGTCTCAAACTCCTGACTTCAAGCGATCCACCCACCTCAGCCTCCCAAAGTGCTGGGATTACAGGCGTAAGCCACCGCACCTGGCCATATGTCCCTTTTTTTCATTCCTCATTTTACTTATTTGTGCCTTTCTTTTTCTTGATCAGTCTCAGCTGTGGCTTGTCAATTTTTTTTTTTTTTTTTTGAGATGAAGTTTTGCTCTTGCTGCCCAGGCTGAAGTGCAATGGCACTATCTGAGCTCACTGCAACCTCCGCCTCCCGGGTTCAAGCGATTCTCCTGCCTCAGCCTCCAGAGTAGCTGGGACTACAGGTGCCTGCCAACATGCCTGTCTAATTTTTGTATATTTAGTAGAGACGGGGTTTCACCATGTTGACCAGGCTGGTCTTGAACTTCTGACCTCAGGTGATCCACCCGCCTCAGCCTCCCAAAGTGCTGGGATTACAGGCGTGAGGCACTGCTCCCAGCCCTGTCAATTTTTTTTAACCTTCTCAAACAAACAACTCTTGTTTTTTGTTAATCTTCTAGATTGTATATGTATTTTCTATTTCATAAATTGTCACTTATCTTTATTAATTCCTTCCTGCTGCTTTCTTTGAATTTGATTTGCTATTGTTTTACATTTTTAGGGCCATTAGAAGGAAATAATAGTGGCATAATCTGTTCTCTTGTGGGTTGAGAAGAGATGAAGTCTTGCCCAGCATGAACTCTCATTAGAACTTGTACTAATGGAAGAATCATAAGTGCCAGCATTGGATAATTCAGATGACATTTATTTTTAGGCTTAGAACAGAATACAGTTCTCCCACTATAGTTTAGGAGTCTGGTTGTTGATAACTGCTAATGTAAGAAAATTTTGAAATTAAGAATTAAGAAACTTGGGACTTAAGGGGGAAATACGACTAGAGAGCCAAGAGAGAAAGCACCTCTATAAAAGCCCACTAAATAGTCACGTATTCACTAAACTAAAACAACAGATACGACATCTTCAACAATGGCAATCTCAATGACGTCTTACATTTTTCAACTAGTAATAGTGAAATTGTATCACTGGTTTCCAGTGATCATTTCTTGTTCTATAGAAACCTTTTCAGTTTCAGTAGAAGACTTGTAAATTCATCGTGTGTGTGTGTGTGTGTGTGTGTGTGTGTGTGTGTTTATTCACAGGTATGCATACTAAGCAGTCTTTTTGCTTGAGTCTCATACTTCTCTTAATGCCCTAAGCTTTTCTGAATTTAATGTTCAGGAATTGTTGAGTTCACCTTTCGACAATTGTTCTTATATTTATCACTCCAGAGATATTATTGGAATACATTTATAAGCTCTTCCTGCCTGCCTGCCCGCCTTTTCTCCCTTTCTTCTTTCCTCGCTTTCTTCCTTCTTTCCTCCCACAAAGACCTATTCCATGCCTGCTGCTTACTCTTCAGGCATTGTTCAAGGAATACAGCAATGAACAAAACAGAAAAAAATTCCAGCTCTTAGGTGGCTTATAAATCTGGTGGGAGTAAACAAACAGTAACCAAGATAAATAAATAAAATATAAATGTCAGATGGTAGTAAGTGCCATGGAGAAACATAAATCAGGTAAAGGGGGCAGAAAGTGCCAGGGAGTGGAAAATGGAATTTAGGGAAGTTTGCAATTTAGATAGTGTAACCAAGGAAGATCTCACTGAGAAGGTGACATTTGAATAAAGACTTGAAGGAGAATGAGGAACGAGCCATGAGGCTCTGGAGAAGCCAAGGTGAAGAACATTCCAGGCAAAGAGAACAAAAAGTACCAATGCCAGGCTCTAAGTCCTTGTAGGCCACGGTAAAGTTTTTAGTTTAAGGAAAATGGGAAGCCAAGGGAAGATTATAAGCAGCCAAGTGACGTGATATGGCTTATCCTCCAAAAGTTTTACTCTGACTGTTGTGTTGATAATTTTTGTATTTTAGTAGATGGGGTTTTACCGTATTGGCCAGGCTGGTTCCAAACTCCTGCCCTCAACTGATCTGCTAGCCTTGACCTCCCAAAGTGCTGGGATTACAGGTATGAGCCACCGTACCTAGCCTTTTTTATTTTTTTGAGACAAGGTCTCTCTCTGTCACCCAGGCTGGAATGCAATGGCACAATCACAGCTCACTGAAGCCCCGACCTCCCAGGGCCAAATCGATCCTCCCACCTCAGCCTCCCAAGTAACTGGAACTACAGCTGTGTGCCACCACACCTGGCTAATTTTCATATTTTTTGTAGTGATGGGGTTTTGACATATTGCCCAAGCTGGTTTTGGACTCCTGGGCTCAAGCCCTGCACCCACCTTGGCCCCCCAAAGTGCTGGGATTACAGATGTGAGTCACTGTGCCCCGCTGAGATACATGTTTTGAAAAGAGAAGGGACAAGATTCGATGGATCAGATGAGAAACAATGGAGCAAAGTATGAGGTCCAGGATTGCTCCATAATTTTTGGCCTGAAAAACTATGAGTGAAGTGCTATTTATAGAAACAGGGGAAGATGCAGAAAGAGCAGGTTTGGAAGAGCAGATCGGGAGTTCAGTATTGGATATACTAAATTTGAGAAATGTGTAAGGCAACCAAATGAGGAAACTGGATATTTAAGTCCAAATTGAGGTGCAAGGTAGGCTGTCATTGTTAATTTGGGTATTATAAGCATATAGATATTTTGTAAGACTTTATCGTGAAAAATATTTTTTCCTTATTCATCACTGACTTTATCTCACAATTTTCTCTCTTTTTCTAATTATCCTAAAAAAGAATGACTTTACTCTCCCGAAAATAAAATTCTTCCACTTTGACTAATAAGAAATAGTTCAAACATTCACACTGAACTAGGATTTATTATTTATTTATGTATTTATGTATTTATTTATTTATTTATTTATTTATTTATTTATTTATGTTTTTTGAGACGGAGTCTCGCTGTGTCGCCCAGGCTGGAATGCGGTGGCGCGATCTCAGCTCATGGCAAGCTCCGCCTCCTGTGTTCATGCTGTTCTCCTGCCTCAGCCTCCCCAGCAGCTGGGACTACAGGCACCCCCTACCACACCTGGCTAATTTTTTGTATTTTTGGTAGATACAGGGTTTCACCATGTTAGCCAGGATGGTCTCGATCTCCTGACCTCGTGATCCACCAGCCTCGGCCTCCCAGAGTGCTGGGATCACAGGCGTGAGCCACCACTCCCAGTGGATTTTTTTTAAAAATAAAATTCCCAATAAAAGTAGAAATATAAATTTAAAGAGTAAAACATAGCAAGACAGACGTAATTGTTAATCATCTACAGAGCCATTACAAACTTAAGTCAATAACATCTGGAACAAGAAGGTAGAAACACTAAACCCTTAGGCTCATTTGGTGACATCTCTCTAATTTCAACTTAATGTCAAGTCCTGCTAAAACTAAATGATGCTTTTCTTTTGTTTCTTTCTTTCTTTTCTTTTTTTTTTTTTTTTTTTTTTTTTTGAGACGGAGTCTCACTCTGTTGCCCAGGCTGGAGTGCAGTGGCGTGATCTTGGCTCACTGCAGCCTCTGCCTCCTGGGTTCAAGCAATTCTCCTGCCTCAGCCTCCCAAGTAGCTGAGACTACAGGCATGCACTGCCACACCCGGCTAATTTTTTGCATTTTCAGTAAATATGGGGTTTCACCATGTTGGCCAGGATGGTCTTGATCTCCTGATGTCGTGATCCACCTGCCTCAGCCTCCCAAAGTGCTGGGATTACAGGTGTGAGCCACTGCGCCCGGCCAATGATGCTTTTCTATTTTACTTCAAGAGGAGCCTTTACAGTCTCTCATGGAAGTTACTCACAGCTTTTGTGCCAATTCCCTTTCTATGGTCTGTAATGGCCAAGGCTACCTGATTCAACTGTGGGGTTTAAAAAGCCTTTGGTTCTTCTCCCTCACTATTTGCACTGTAACTCCTGCTCTTAGCTTCCTCTAAATAAACACTTTCAGACAAAACTCCCCTTGCCATTCTCTAATTCTCTTTCCTGATATTGGCCAAATTAGAAAGTCAGAGAAAAGACCGAAGTACTTCCCACTTTCCTCGCCTACTTAATGATGTAGCACTGATAGTTTTTCATCAGGAGTCAAATTTGAAAAATGTCAATAAAATATGTTTTTATTCTTCTCTATCTCAGTATTGTATTTGCCTTTCTACCCATCTCTCTACCTTTCCATTTATCCATCTATTCATGCATCCCTGTATCTACTCGCTCATCTATTTCATAACAACCCAAGGTTCTGTATAGTTTTCAAACTGCTTTTATTGTGGTCATCTCACAGCAATGCAATGGATAAAGGAAGAAAAATTCCATATTTATGTAGCCTAGGCCCAATGGACATAAACAGAAAACTTACATATTTCTACCCATTCTCCCTCTAATGTACCCCTCTGTCCTTTCAAATGCCCCTGATTCTTAGCATAGCCAATCCGGTTTTTTTTTCTGTATAACATAGAATGTTTTTGCATTCTAGTCATGGCCACTGGCAGTTTCATAGAATTTACTACTTTCTCTCTTCACCCAAAATTTTAACCCCAAACCCACTTCTTAGGACTTATGACTTTGCAGTTACCAAAGTCTTTCAGGCAATCTTTAGTAAAGAAATTGACAAAAACTGGAATCCTTTTTTAATGTTGGGGATTCCAATTTCCTCTATCTCAAAACCTTTCCATGATAAGTCTCCCCTTTCTTCCTTTTGTCCCATTTATGAGTAAGTGTGCCATTCATCATGCCAAGGTTAGTTCCTCCTCTTGTGTTTTTGAGCCCACACCTACTCACCTCTCCTGAGATCTTACCTCCTACCTCTCCTGAGACTTGCTTTCTTGTATCTTGTATGTCTCCTTCTCTGCTAGCTCCTTTCCTCTGGTCTTCAACACATTCAGGCATCTGAAACTGTAAAATAGTTTAGCTTCTCTGTGGTTTCCTGCCAGGATGCCCATTGCTGCCACACACATTCCCTGTTTCTTCAACTTGCCCACCATCTTCTCACTCCTTAGCATTTTGCAGTTTGACTCATATCCTCACCACTGTCCTGACTGCTCTTTTACAGATTATCTGGGACCAAGTGCAATGGCCTTTTCTTGAGCTATATTATTTTCAACTGTTCTCTGTAGCATTTTAACACAAAGCAAAGTTTGACAAAGGAGCTGTTGACGATTGAAGTGGGTTTTTGGTAAAGAATAGCTACTACTTGGAGAAGACTTGGTTTACTTACCTTGATCTTGTCCTAGTCTTATAGGTCAAGAAACTGGAGTTTTCCCATACATCCAGAGATGAAAATACCCTTGTGATATGGCTTGGCTCTGTGTCTCCACCCAAATCTCATCTCAAATTGTAACCCCCATGTGTCAAGTGAGGGATTTAGAGGGAAGTGATTGGATCATGGGGGTGGTCTCCTCCTATGCTGTTCTCGTGATAGTGAGTTCTCACAAGATCTGATGGTTTTATAAGTGGTGGTTTCCACTCCTCTCTCTTGCCTGCCACCATGTAAGATGTGCCTGTTTCCCATTCCACCATGACTGTAAGTTTCCTGAGGCCTCCCCAGCCATGCAGAACTGCAAGTCAATTAAACCTCTTTCCTTTATAAATTACCCAGTCTCGAATATTTCTTTATAGCAGCGTGAGAATGGACTCATATATCTTCAGTATGTGATGACACTCATTGAACTCCCAAGTGGCATGGAAATCCAAATTTTTAACACAATGGTAGGCAAAATTTCTTTCTTTCCTGGTCTTAAGCAGGAAAAGCATCCAGCAAAGCTTGATTATTATCACTATGTGCCATGTGAGTGTTAGCTGCAGTGTGCTGCAGTGGAATCGAAAGGCTATGAAATTAACCAGATCCAGACTTGAATTTGACTCCATATCAATTGGCTAGTTGTTTAATTTTGGAAACTTGTTTAGCCTCTCTAGCCCTCAGTTTCTGTATCTGTAAAAAATAAGTATATTACCTATTTGGGGGTATTGTTGTAAAATTTATCAATATGTCATAGTAATATCACATAAAAGGTGCCTAGTGTCATCACCATCATCACCAACAGACATCTGAACACTCAGATGTGCCACACATAGTAGCTGATTAGGTTACAAACTGTGACCAGTGCACTGTCCCTGTGCATATGAAGTCTTCAGTGTTGTGGGGGTGGCAGAGATAAACAGCCAAATGCACCATAGGAATTTGCATGAAGGTATGTCAAAGGTATTGTGCATGCACAGAAGAAGTACTGCTCATCTACTTACAGTTTCCCTCTCATCTTTGTTGGATTGGACCAACTCATGGCATTCTCCACATCTCAGGTTCAATGCTACAGTTTCCCTGACACATTTTGCCATGTGCCCTTGCACTTACCATTTTGTGGCATTCATCACAGAGGTAATTACTTACTAATGTGTGTTTCAGACTCATAACCTCATGTAGCTAAGGACTATCTCTGCCATGTTCCTTGCTGTATCCTCACGCCTAGTGCAGTGCCTGGCACATTGCAGGGGTTTGGTGGGGTTGCATGAGGGAGTAGTTGAGAAAGTGAAAAGACTCTAGGGGTGAGATAATGAAGAGCCTTTTTTGATAAAAAGAGTTTGGACTTCAAATAGCAGAGAATGGTGAACCATTGAAAGATTTTATTTTATTTTTTTTTTTTGAGACAGGCTCTGGCTCTGTCATCCAGCTCACCATAGCCTCAACCTACTTGGCTCAAGCAATCCTCCCACATCAGCCTCTGGAGTAGCTGGGGCTATAGGCTGGTACCACCACACCCAGCTAATTTTTTAAAAAGTTTTTATAGAAATAAGGTCTCACTTTGTTGCCCAGGCTGGTCTTGAACTCCTGGGCTCAAGCGATTCTCCCTTGGCCTCCCAAAGTGTTGGGATTACAAGCACAAGCCACTCCCTCAGCCTATTGAGAGATGTTAAACAAGGGATATAATCAGGTTGGAGCTTAGAAAGTTCATTCTGGCAGCAGTGTAGTATATTATGGGGTACATGTGATGGGGTTGGGGGATGAGAGACGTTCAAGAGTTTAGTGAGGAGGCTCTTGCTCAAGACCAGGTGAGAAATCACAAGGACTCAAATGAAAGCAATAGCAGTGGGGATGGAGCAAGCTGTTTGAGGGTCAGAATGAATGTGACTTAGTGAACAAGTAGATGTCAGAAGTAAGGACGAAGAATAATTCTAGATTGATTTCCAAGTTTCTACCTTGTGTGATGGATGTTGGAACACATTGTACTTGAAAGATGAGCTTTGGCATCAGACAGCTAGGATGTGACGTCAGGCATCATTTGCCTTAGTTTTTCCATCTGTAATGAAAATTTCAATAGCTTCTTTGGGGGTTGGTGTGGTATGAATTGTCTGTCACTGAGCAGAGACAGCACTTCAGTTTGTCCATGTGTTCCCACCCCTGTAATTGAGCCTTGGCTAAAAGAATAAAAATAGATTCAATGGGGAAGACAGAGAACTTGGATTTGCAAACTTTAAGTTTTAGACATCTTTGTGGTACTCACCTTTTGAATACACAATAAAAGATCTTAAAACTAAAACAGAGGCTAACAACATTGTAAACTACATTTCTTGTAAGAGATTTTTCATATAAGAAGCCATGCATTCCCCCCCCAACCCCCCAACCCCATAGACTTTTGGAACCTATTATAGACCGAACAAGTTGAAACATGTTTGCCCTGTGGACCATTAGAAAGTGCATAGACTTTGGAATCAAATCTGACAGAGGGGGAATGTCTACTTCTGACCCAGATTTCTCATTAAAGAGGGGAATTGATGGTTGGTGTCACTCAGGATGGTGTGTGATTAAGATACCTCCCAGTGGAAAACCTACCAGTGTGCTTGAATCATATAGTCACTCAGTAAATATACATTTCTTTCCCTCAAAGTTCCAAATCACAACAAAAATATTATTTAAGGGCCGGGCGCGGTGGCTCACGCTTGTAATCCCAGCACTTTGGGAGGCCGAGGCGGGCGGATCACTGAAACCCCTCTATAAAATACAAAAAAATTGCCGGGATGGTGGGGGCCTGTAGTCCAGTTTTGGGTGAGGCAGAAAAGTTTAAGAAAAATTTTTAAGAGCCACTTAAACTCCAATGGACTGACCTGCAGTCAGTACACCTGCTTTCAGCCAAAGCTCCACTTCCTACAACTATGCTACTTGACAAAAAGTGTTTATAATTATTATACATGTTGGCCAAAGATAATATAAGATATGGAATCAATGGCCAACTCAGTAACATTTGGGGCAAATTAGAATACTAAAATAAAAATGCATGTTATACTTTAAAGTCAATATGAAGAGTTAAGATAAAAAATGTAATTCAGTTATTTTTCAGTTATCTGGAAAATAGTTTGTCATGGTTCCTCACAGTTCCCCAGCACTTTGCATAGTTAAGATTAGGAGAGAAAAATCTGTATTAATTTGCTTTGGTACTAGTTTTGTTTGGTGACATTATCTCTAATGTCATCCTTATCACAAGGGTGGACAACTTTGCAGGAGACACTGCTTTTCTAGCAGGGCAAGAGGAGAATAAGTGTCTTTTAAGAGCCTCCAACCTTTTAATTTATAAAGTTGAGAACTATTACCAATATTTAATCTTTAGCAATCAGTTCCTGTTTTAATCCACAGTAAAAAAGGGGTTGGCTGTTTGTTCATGAACTTTTTACAAGCTTAAATTCCTGTGATAAAAGTCAAATTAAACAATAGATGCTACTCAAAGATACAGTTTTTTAAGAAGAGACAAAAACGTAAACATTTTTATAATGAGAACTCTAGTATTTTCACTGACGTCCACTATAAGGAAACATTTTGGAGCATATCACAAATAATTTAGGTTATGGTGAGAATTACAATTCTTTTCTTTAGAAGAGGAATTCCAGGCAGAATTTGGCATTTCCTCTGTCAAATTAGTCTGACTCCAAAGCCCATGCTCTTTCTATCACAGGTTAAATCTGCTTAAACAAGTTCTCTTCAAAAAAGGTTTCAAAACTCTGCACAAATGTGTGTGTGTCTGTGTAATGGGATGGAAGCCCACAAAATCAAAATAGATCTTTTTATGAACAGATGAAATTCAGTATCCTTGAGGAAAAGAAAGTGTTTTTCAAAAGTTTAAACTAAGCTTTAAAAATAGATGTAGATTATGATTTCTGTGAAAAGGCATTCTTGGTTTGCAATGGGATAAATGGCCTAATTTTCTTGCTCTTGTTAGTAACATGATATTTTTGTTGCCACTCCATGAACTGACATGATCCTGACATAAGAGAACAGATGTGAGTTAATGAAAGATTCTCTAAAACTAAAGTTGGCAATTTTATTACAAGTGATTGATTTAGAGGGAGTGTCAGAAATGGATGACATAATTTGACTTTATTTGTGATATTAACAACTATAGTTGAACAACTTTTGTGTAATCAGAAAAGCCAATATATTATTACATCACTATGATCTCACTCCTTCTACATCACTAGAGTTTACTTTATAACCAGATGACTACTTTTGGTTGGCCTGGGACTATCCTGGTTTTAACACTACAGGTTTCCCTCAGTCTCAGCCAAATAGGGATGACTTGTCACCCTATACGTAACTCTAGATATAAAGTAATCAATGGCTGGACATGGTGGCTCATGCCTGTAATCCCAGCACTATGGGAGGCTGAAGAGGGAGGATCGCTTGAGCCCACAGTGTGAGACCAGCCTAGGCAACATAGAGAGACTCTGTCTCTACAAAAAATGAAGAATTAGCCAAGCATGGTGGTGTGCACCTGTTATTCCAGCTACTCACGAGGCTGAAGTGGGAGAATTGTTTGAACCCAGAAGCCTGAGGATGCAGTGAGCGATGATAGTGCTACTGAACTCTAGCCTGGGTGACAGAGGGAGACCTGTCTCTAAATAAATAAATAAATAAATAAATAAATAAAGTAGTCAGTGCCTCCTTAAAAGCATTTAGAATATTACCCCAAAACTTTTTTTTGTAAAGAATGATGTGCAGTTTCTTTTTTTTAGTGAGGGAGAGGTATTAAAATATTTGTCATTTGAATTTAGTGGTGTATATCAAAATAGATGACATAACATTTTCTTTTCAAATCTAAATATTCCTGATTTTGAATTGGGCAACACTGTATTTATCTGCCTCCATGAGTCTCCCTCCCCCAACCATTGTTTTTATGACCTCAGTTTCTCGTGAGGCATAGCCCCAGGATGTAGACTGAACAAAGCAACCAAGATGGGCAGGTCCTTGAACTGCTTTGTTCACAGAAGAAGAAAACCAACATCATAGGCAGTTGGTCTTTAATTCTCTGCAAGGCTTGCTGCACCTCATTAAAGCTGAGACCCCGTAAGCAACAAGCTTGGATTAGGCACTAAAGGGATCTCAATTTGGCAAGAAAGTGGCCAAATCACTCTTGCTGGTGAATTTCAACTTCTCAAATTAAGACCCTTGCTCCCCTACATGTTTACTCTGAGTTCCATTAGCAATTCCCTCTCCAACTGTGGGTTACTTTGCTACAGAGCAAGTCCTTGGTAGGCATTCTATTCAATGCAGTAGCCGCTGGAAGTCACAGTGAGGTTTATGGTTCAGTACTGCTGGTTTGCCCTGTTCTTCCCAGCTGCTGGAGTAGCCGCAAGGGGCAAAAGGTGACCAGGTCACTTCTACTCCACCTGCTTCTGTTGTTGTTTCTTTTAAATCCTCTTAAGTGGACTTTTAAGTGTGAACTTTGCAACCATGTCCTGGCTAAAGAACAACCTCAGAGGCAGCTGCAGCTTGTTCAAAGAGATGGGCTGGTGGGAATCCCAGGCTCTCCTGATTTCTGTTCACAAACTCTCACTAATCTGGCAACCAGGTGGTTAATGCCGGTGTTGACCGCATGGACACGCAAGTGTCTTTCTTTGCCCAAAGTCTGCAAGAGGTCAGCAGCTGGAAACACTGAAGTCTGAATTTCTCACATCCAGGTATAAATGAGGAAGTCAGAAATTTCTCCTTGTTTTCTACTTAAAATGCTGAAGAAGAGATAAACTTCAGAAATCAGCTAGCCAGAATCGCAGTAGTTGCCTGTGAGCCCAAAGAGTTTGCATGAATTGTCTGTTGGTGTGTCACAAATGACCCTTTTGCAGTGAAAACTGGAATCATGTGGTAGCAATAAGCAAGGACAGTGGAGCCAGTCCGCCTGGGTTCAGTCCCTAGCTCCCTTCACTTAATGTGGCCTTAGATGAGGTATTGATCTCTCTCTGTACTTCAGTTTTTCCATCGATAAAACAGGAACAACAAGAGTACATACCTCAGAGGGTTATTCTGAAGATTAAATGAATTAATATTTGTAAAGTACATAGAACAGCACCTGACACAAAATAGGGGCTGTGTATTTTTTAGTTAGTATTACAGTAACCAACCTAGCAGTTTATCAAATAACCTGATACGGGTCTCAGTTCTTGAGATAACATCTGTAAGGTTGACCATTATTATTATTATTATTTGAGACATGGTCTCACTCTGTTACCCAAGCTGGAGTACAGTGGTGCAATCATGGCTCACTGCAGCCTCAACCTCCTGGAATCAGTTGATCCTCCAAGCTCGGTCTCCTGGGTAGCTGGGACTACAGGCCCATGCTGCTACACCCAGATAATTTTTTTTTTTTTTTTTTTGAGACAGAGTTTCGCTCTTGTTGCTCAGGCTGGAGGGCAATGGTGCGATCTTGGCTCACCGCAACCTCAGCCTCCGCCTCCTGGGTTGAAGCGATTCTCCTGCCTCAGCCTCCCAACTAGCTGGGATTACAGGCACGTGCCACCACGCCCAGCTAATTTTTTGTAGAGACAGGGTTTCTCCATGTTGGTCAGGCTGATCTTGAACTCCTGACCTCAGGTGATCCGCCTGCCTCCGCCTTCCAGAGTGCTGGGATTACAGGCGTGAGCCATCGCGCCCAGCTACACCCAGATAATTTTTTGTATTTTTTATAGAGATGAGGTCTTGCTGTGTTGTCCAGGCTGGTCTTAAACTCCTGGGCTCAAATGATCCTCCAGTCTCTGCCTCCCAAAGTGCTGAAATTACAGGCATGAGCCATGCTGCCAGTCTTGATCATCACTGCTAATATTTTTGGTCTGCCTACTATGGGCCCAGCGCTAAATAAGCATTTTACACATATTGTCTCATTTGAATTTTATAAAAAATTTTATAGGCCGGGCGCGGTGGCTCACGCTTGTAATCCCAGCACTTTGGGAGGCCGAGGCAGGTGGATCACAAGGTCAGGAGATTGAGACCACGGTGAAACCCCGTCTCTACTAAAAATACAAAAAAATTAGCCAGGCGTATTGGCGGGCGCCTGTAGTCCCAGCTACTCGGAGAGGCTGAGGCAGGAGAATGGCGTGAACCCGGGAGGCGGAGCTTGCAGTGAGCCGAGCCTGGGTGAGACGAACTCTGTCTCAAAAAAAAAAAAAAAAAAAAAAAATTTATAAAACCATGAATTGATTTATCCTTATCCCTTTCAATATGATGTCCAACATCACAAGCTGGTAAACAACAGGGCTTGGACTCACACCTAGGAGTTTCTTACTCCAGAGCCCATAGATTTGAGCCCTCTGCTTTCTGTTATTTGTTTGTTTTTTTTTGAGATGGAGTCTCGCTTTGTTGCCCAGGCTTGAGTGCAGTGGCGTGATCTCACCTCACTGCAAACTCTGCCTCCCGGGGTCATGCCATTCTCCTGCCTCAGCCTCCCGAGTAGCTGGGACTACAGGCGCCCGCCACCACGCCCGGCTAATTTTATTTTTTTTTGTATTTTTAGTAGAGACAGGGTTTCACTGTGTTAGCCAGGATGGTCTCGATCTCCTGACCTCGTGATCCACCTGCCTCAGCCTCCCAAAGTGCTGGGATTACAGGTGTGAGCCACCGCACCCAGCCACCCTCTGCTTTCTGACTCATGTAAGCCAGCTTTCTCTCATGTAGGTGACTAGTTCTTGCATCAAAGTTACGCCCGAACACCAGTTACCTGACTGTGAGCACCAGTAGGTTGGGTCATGTTGTTCAAGGACTCCCAAGTTGTGCAAGCTCTGCATTTGTACTTGGGACATTTTTTCATGACTAGCACACACTTCTTTGGGAAGGGATGGCTGGAGCTGCTTCTGCTACAGAAAGAACCCAGCATGGACCAGCTTCTTCTCACTCAAGCCCTGCAAGTCTGAAACGGGCATCCAGTCTACCTCCAAGAGAACCAGAGAGGCCAGCAAGATAAGCCCTAAGGACCCCTTGTCCTTCAGAGGCAGTGGGGCACAGTGGAAAGAGTATAGGTTGAGAGCCTGAGAGAGCCTAGCTCTTAGTAGTTGTGGGGCCTTCTGTTATCAGTCCACCTTCTGTAAGCCCCAGGTTCCTCCCTTGTAAAATGGAGGTCATGGTGTCCATTTTAAGGGGTTGTGTGAGCATTACATAAGTAAATGGAGCTGCACTTTCAGGGTCCGAATTTTGGCTCCCCTACTTATTATATGTGTGACCTTGGGCAAGCTACATCAGGTGTTTGAGTCTATTACCTCACTGGCAAATGGGGTTAAAGAACTCCAACTCCATCAGTTCTTCTGGGCACTCCGTTTTTGTTCTCTTCTTTTAACTCAGTTACATGTGGGCTATGATGGGGAACTCAGGTATTTTTGGCTTTAATATAGAAGAAGGAAGTTCTTCAAGAGTAACGTCTTTGTGGTGTGGTGAAAGCATATTTTGCTCTGGGACATGGGAGCAGAGATTGTACCTGAATTATTCATTTTTGGATCCTAGGATCCAGCAGAGTATCCCACACAGATATCAACAAACATTTTAGGAGTGAGTGAATACTAGGATATGTAACCATTTTCATTTTTCATCTATCTTAAATTATGACCTTCCTTCAGTTTTTTTTCCAAAAAGGTAAATATGTGGGCCCAAGATTTTAGTGGTTTTTAAAAAGGAAAGAAAATTAATTTTCCCTAGTAGGTAGTTCGTAATCTAAGCCAATATCACACATGCCACAAACTTGCTATGTGATTATGTGTAAATAACATAATGTCCCTGGTCATCACATGATCTGGAATCACTCACAGAAACTGAAGCTAACTTTTGTGTACAGTGACACTCAAATGTCTGCTGCATGAATAAATGATGTTTTTGCTAACAACCAGAACTTGATTTAGTCATGGGTAGAACAATATTTCATAGACAGAATAATTTAATATTATTATAAATAATAATTATGAGGATATGTAGGGCTGAAGAATGCCCCCCGCCAAAGATATCCATGTTCTAATGCAAAATTTGTTAACTGGAAGTTAGTTGCTCGTGTAATAAATACTTAAAAATGTAGAAGTGATTTTGGAGTTGGATCATGGCTACAGGGTGGAAGAATTTTGAGGCACATGACAGAAAAAAACAGGTTGCTTTAGACAGGCTGTGGATAGAAACATGGACAGTTAAGGAACTGCTAGTGAGGTCTCAGAAGGAAATGAGGAGCGAGTTAGGGAAAGCCTGTGTTGTCTTAGAGGATACACATATCATCTTAAACAGAATATTGGTAGGAATATAAAGGTTAAATGCATTGCTAGTACTGGGTGCAATGGCTTATGCCTTTAATCCCAGCACTTGGGGGGTTGATCGGCCCCAGGAATTCAAGAGCAGCCCGGGCAACATGGCAAAATCCTGTCTCTACAAAAAAATAGGAAAATTAGCCTAGTGTGGTGGTGCATGCCTGTAGTCCCAGCTACTTGGGCGGCTGAGGCAGGAGGATCACTTGAGCCCAGGAGGTCAAGGCTGCAATGAGCTCTAATTGTGCCACTACACTCTAGCCTGGGGAAGAGAGTGAGACTCTGTCTCAAAAAAGAAAAGTGTTACTGGTGAAGGCTAAGAAGAAAACAGAAACATGTTATTGGAAACTGGAGGAAAGGAGTCCTTGTTAGTGGCAGAAACTTATAAAAGATGAAATTAGACATTTAGTTGAGGAGACTTCTAAGAAAAGTGTTGAAAGTACAGCCTGGTCTTTTCTCACTGTATATAGTAAAATAAGAAAGGGAAGAGATAAATTGAGGGTAGAACTGTTAAGCAAAAACTAACCAGAATTAGATGGCTTAGGAAATTCTCAGCCTATCCAAATTGCAAAAGATGCTAAAATTTGGAGATCCACTGTTCAGGAAATTGTGTTCTGGAGAGAAAGCCAAGGTTGTAGCTGGACAACCTTTTGCTAGTGCTTTAGAACTTACCAAAATATCAAAATATTTATTTATAGAGAGGACCCTTTAAAGAGATTAAGGTGTGACTTATGGATCCATGGATCCCCACAACCATCTTAGGAGAAGCTGGGCCTAGAGATGGAATTATCTAGTAAAGACTTGTGGAGAATCATCTTATCTAATGGCATGAATACTCATGATATACATGGGAGACCCACAACGTTTTTGAGACTGTTGTATCAGCAGGAACACTGCCAGGTTTGACTGAAAAACATAGGAGGAAATGAGGGAAGCCTGTCTGACTTGCAAAATTCTACAAGCAGGAAACAGGCTGATAAAACTACTCAGCAGAAAACATGTGCTGCCCTTCAAGAAAAAGAAAGAATGACCTTGAAGGTGGAGACTTGGGCCACCTTTCATTTTTTCTTTTTTGAGGTGGAACATCTGTAACTGTTATCCTATGCCTATCTCACCACTGTATATTAGAATCAGGCAACTTAATGGAGGGAAATTTTGCCCCAGGATGAATGATACCCAGAGATCCAACCATACTTAACTTAGATGACCTAGATGATGAGTTTTGGGACTTTTGAGCTGATAATGTTTGGATGAGGTTTTGAACATGAGTTGGTGCTTTAATGGGTTAAGACTCTGGGAGATGTTAAGATGGGGATAAATTTATTTTGCATGTGAGATGAACATGAACTTTCAGGAATGTCTATGGTAGACTGAAAAGAGTTTCTCAAAGATATCAGATCTTAATCCCTGGAACCTGTGAAGGTTACTTTTTGCGGCAAAAGAAAAGGAAAGGAAAGGACGTTGCAGATACGCTTCAACTAAAGATCTTGATATGGTGAGATTTTCCTGAGCCCTCAAGGTGGGCCCTAAATGCAATTGTATATAATATTATAAGACAAAGGCAGAGGGGGATTTGCACACAGATAACGAGGGGACAGTAACATGATCACAGAAGCAGAGATTGGAAAGATGTGATGACAAGGAAGCCAAAGAATGCTGGCAGCCACCAGAAGCTGGAAGGGGCAAGGAACTGATTCATCTCCAAAGCCTCCAGAAGGAGCATGGCCCTGCTGATACTGTAATTTCAGTCCAGTTATACTGATTCCATTCTGGCCTTCAGAACCGTGAGAAAATAAATTTCTGTTGTTTTAAGCCATCATGTTTGTAATAATCTGTTATAGCAATCATGGGAAACAAATACTAATTACTAATAATGGCAATTAACTTGTGGATTGCTGCCTTTTTCATGTAATTCCAATAGTGTGGATATTAAGTAAAGCTTCCTACATCTGCACAGTTGTATCTACATAGGAAACTTGACTCAATATGAGAGATAAATCTTTTATTGTATACTAAGAACAGTGGTTCCCAGACTTAGCTGAATTCTGCAATCACTGGGGGAGATTAAAAATGCCAGTGCCCAGCCACAATCCAAACCAATTACATCAGAATCTCTGGAGGTAGAACCCAGGCATCTGTACATTTTAAAACTCCCAGGTAATCCCAAGGCGCAGCCATGTATGGGAACCACTGACTGAAGAGAAAGCATGAATATCTCTATTTGTGCTTGGACCTCTGCCTATAATCCTGGGTGTGAATTTTCAACAGCCTGCTAAGTGTCCATACCTGGTTGCCTCTATGGCACCTAAACTGAATGCATCAGAAACTCAACTCATTCCTTTCTCCCTGCAAACTTGCTCCTCCTCCTGTGCATCAGCACACACAGTGGCACCTTCAGCTTCTCTGTCACATTGGGGGTCATCTTGTGACCACCTTACTCCCTGTTTCCCACTCTGCCCCATCCCGAGACACAGACACTTCTTTTGTCCATTCTGTGGACCATGGTGCCCCACAGAGGGACCTTTGAAAGCTTTGGGGAGGCTTCAGAGGCGTAGAGTGGAGGGGAATAAGTGGATTCAAAGTTGGACCCTCCCCCACCTTTACATAGAACTGCTGTTTTGTTTGTTTGTTTGTTTGTTTGTTTGTTTGTTTGTTTTTAAGTATCTAGGCCAGGTGTGGTAGCTCATGCCTATAATCCCAGCACTTTGGGAGGCCAAAGTGGTAGAATCACTTGAGCCCAGGGGTTCAAGACCAGCCTGGGCAATGTAGTGAGGCCCCATCTCTACTAAAAATTTGAAAATTAGCCAGGTGTTGTGGCACATGCCTGTAGTCCCAATTACTCCTGTGGCACATGCCTGTAGTCCCAATTACCTGAGCCTGGGAGGTTGAGGCTGCAGTGAGCTGTGATCATGCCACTGCATTCCAGCCTGGGCAACAGAGCGAGACTGTCTCCCCACAAAGAAACAAAAACTAATTAATATATTAAGGATCTAAGAAAGATTTCATTTGAAAAATGATTTCAGCTGTTTAAAAAACAGAAAAAACAATATAGCAGTACAGCTACACTAAACACCCTGAGTTTCAAACAGAAGACAGAGAGATTTTCATGGGGGCAGGAACACAGGGAGCTGCTAGGAGAAAGCAGCTTTATTGCTTGCTGTGTCTGCTCAAAATGGCGGCATGGAAGCTGTGGGTGGAGGCCCAGGCACAGAAACAATTGCTGCGAGAATTCTGAAGAGGCAGGCAGGTCAATTTTCAGAACCAGAAGCTACTCCTCGCTGCAAAAATAGGAGGTATTTCTTTTCACGCATGGGTAAACCAAGATTCTGAGAGTTTAAGACAGTTGTCCAAGGCACACAGCTAGTAAATGGGGGCTTCTAGATTTCATTCAGGGTCTTGCTCATCCCCAAAGCCCTCAGGCTTCAAGTCCTGGTTTTGCTTTTCTATTTTCATCCTATCCAGTGTTCTTTCAAACTTTGGTGTGTGTAAGAATCACCTGGATTGTCTGTTAAAGATTCTAATTCTTAGGTCTATCTTCTGGGAGTTAACAGAGCAGGTCTGGACGGGAGTGTGTTTTTATAACAAGCATCCCAGGTGATTCTTATGCAAGCAGGCTACAGACCACACTCTGGAAAACCTGGTCTAGGATTTATGTGGGATTCATATGTGTGGAAGATGCCCTTGGCTCCAAGAATTTGGTGAAATAATTGGAGACACCAAAGCGCTTATTCCCACTCCCCAACCTCCTACTTTCCAGAGAGAGACTTTTGGGCTTACGGTGGTTACAGGGTTGGGGGAGTGGGCTTCTCTGGGGGAATGGGCTTCTGTGGCACCTGAGCAAGACTCTACCAGGAACAGGAGCAATTGACCTTCCCATGGGGAACACCTAGTTCCTTGCCAACCCTTCCAAAATTCCACCGATGCCAATTTCTGTAGAGAGTGAGTGAAAAGGACTGACTTCCAGGGCTGAATTTTGCAACCAGAATGGCCAAATGTTGCAGTGGCTGTTGGCTTTGCCCCCTTTTTGGCCTGCCTGAAAGAGATCGTTAAAAACTCACTTATCTGCTGATCTGGCTCTCAGCTGCAGGATGCCTTCTGCTACCAGGCTCATAATGGCAGCTTTGAAGTCCAGCACAAGTGTGAATTTATTGTTTTGTAAAGACCAGATTCCTGAACAGGTCATAAATTACCTTGTTAGACAAAGGCTTCTGGGGAAATGTAATGTGTTGAAATCCTTCAGTGGGTGATTATCCTAACACATTGCTGGCAGAGCAAATAACTGGCACACAGACACCAAAATCCAACAGCTGCCAAACTCCAGAGCAGTGCAGCCAGGCTAGGCTTTGAAATCTTAGTTAAACATTTCTCCTAGGTGAGAAAGAGAGTGAGAATAGCATTAAAAAAAAAAAATTGACTTCCCATTCCTGAACTTGTTTAGGAGAATTCTGTTTTTAGATTCCATTGAAATATAGCTAATTACCATTTTATGGATTTTGGTGGCATAATTCTCTTTGGTTGCAAGAAGATTCCTTCTCACTGCAGATTCACCATCTTTCCTGGGCTCACACCTTTCCTACCTGTCTAGGTGACCTTCTCAGAGTTACAACTGGCACAATTAGCTCTTTGACACTAATCACTGATTGGTCGTTAGCTGATGATACTTGGGTCCCCTCTCTTCTCTCCAGACCTGGTATGAAATATCAGCCTCTGTTATGAATTGTCTTCCTCTCCTCTCTCCTTTAATAAGTTTATGCTACCTACAGCTAAATGAAAGGACTTGAATAGAATCAAAATGCCAACTGAAAATAAAATTATGTCAAAACCTGAATAATAATATTTCTTATATAACAATATTTTAAAGTGTGGTTAGAAAAGTAATATACGCTCATTGTACAGAATTTAGAAAGCACAGAAAACGCAAAAAAGGAAAGTAAAACTATCCAAGAGTTCATCAACCAAAAAGAGCTACTGTTTACATTTTGGCTTAAAAAATGTGCTTATACTAGAACACAGTATTTTGTAAACTGCGTTTCCACATAGCTAAATACCACAGACATTTGTTTGTGTCATTAAGAATTCATCTACAATATCTTTTTCAACATTTGCAAAGTAGACATACTCTTAAGTTTGTTGGTCAGAAGAAAGTGTCAGGTATTTCTATAGCACTTACTTGGTTAAAGGTTGGTCCCTCTCTGTGGGTAAAGGGCATAATCAATTCGTTCAACAAATTTTTATTGAGCACCTACCCCTGCCAGACTCTGTTCAAGGTGCTAGAGATACAGCCCAATGAGACAAATGTCTCTGTCCTCATAGAACTTTGTGAGAGTGGAAGAGCATACTTCTAAAAAAATGGTGAACTACCTTTTAAAACTGATAATATTGGTTGTCTACACATATTCCAATCAAATTAAGGCCACTGATGTCATATAAAATCCTCTGGAATTAAGGTTAATTACCATATAATACTGGGCCTGATTTTTCTTTTTCTTTTTCTTTTTTATACTCCATCTACCACAGGACCTGGACCACAGTAAGTGCTTAGCAAATATTGGTTGGATGAATGGTTGGTGAATAGGTATGTCAAATGTAACTGAAGTTGGTTTGCTTATCAAAAATTGGGTCTTCTTTCTGGAATTCAGGAAGGGAAGTGAAACCTAAATGCCATGGTAGCTCTTCTCTTCTTGGACAATTGTTCAGATGGGAGAGGATGAACTGAGTCAGATAGCATTGTGAGGAGTCCCTTCCAAGCCCGAGTTTTCTCCTTGTAGGTAGAGAGTGCTGTGCTGAAGTTCAAGACACATTCATGTCATGACACCACAATATACCCTCTGGAAAGGAAGAGGCCAGGTCAGCTCCATACTGTTCAGACAAGTGCATTGGCTTATTAATCTCTGCAGCAAAAGAAACAGTTCTTTGCAGAGAGTTGTGGGCTTTGAGGAATACATTAAAGTCTGTGCTGTCCCAGAGCAAGACATAAGCTTGATGTATGTGGTATTCAGAGACTCAGAAACTGGAAAAAGCTGAGATTAGATCAATTTTTTTTTCACCTGTTTGATTTGTGTCTGATGCCTACATCTTGCCAGATAATTAGCAGGTCACATAGAGTACCTGGAAGGCACTGAAATATTACAACTTATGGGTACCTGGCTCTGGACGGTATATGTTAAGAATCATTCTGAAGTTGGCTTGCTAGATCTCTGACACTTGCGAAAAAATGATCATAGAAAATGTTTGAATTTGCTTTAAGGCAGGACCTGATAAACACGTGTGCATTATGGGAACTGAAACGGCAAATCTGTTATTTTTGCTAAGGACTAGAAAACTCTTTGAGAACAGAATGGGGTGAGAGGGAGGGTTTGCTGAATTAGAGAGGGTGAGGTAAAATATGTAAATGTCATTAAAGAAAGGTTAATAAAATAGAGCTGGTTTTTGCAAGGGAGGGGATTTTGACCTCCAGAAGAAATGCAAAAGAACTGGCTTGATGGTCAAGTTTTCCTTCACAGAAGAGAGAGACCCAGTGAGGCTTCATTTCTGGTCAGTTCTATGTCAGCTCTCTTCCTGACTCTTGTGCAGTGTTGGGCAATAACCATCAGCTTCTCTGGAGAAATGAGAGCGTTACAGCCAGTGAGTCACAGGACTGGAATTCAGGCTCCAAACCGTTTATTCTTTAGTCAGCCGTCAGAGAGCAGACCCTGGCAGCACAAGCCCAGGTTTCAGCCTGGGGCTCTGCCACTTCATAGCGCTGTTACTTGGGCAACTTACTTACCTTTCAGTTAGATAGAAAAAAAACTTCAAAGGAAAAGTTCTCTTCTGAGTAGAAACTCACACAAAATGATTAGGAAAGCAGATTTTCTTCAGATCAAATCAGCTTTAGAACCTCTATTTTTATATTTAAACTTGTGGGACTGCATATGACTCTAGGCTCCTTGTACCTTTCCATTTGGCTATTTCACAGACATCTCAATCTCACCATGTGAGCTTGCGAAAACGTTTCCATGCACTTCATAAATCCAGCTGGGACTGTCAGTACCATCCACTGTCATCCCTATATTCCATTAGACTGCAAGTTCCAAGAGGGTAGTAACTGTGTTGGCTTCACTCATCAGCACAGGCTCAGTGCCTGGCAGAATGCAAAACACATTGCAGACGCTCAATGTTTGCCTCATCTGTCCTTCTAGCTCTAGTTTGTCCCCTTTCCAGGACCTTCACACAGTATCAGCAGATTAGAATACCAATCTGATGTTTTACCTACTTAAATATCTTAAATATTCCCCACTGCAGGAAGAAAAATGCATAGAGGCCCTCCTGATGTGAACTCTGCCAAGCTTTCTGCCCATGTCTTTTCTGCTCCCTAGGCCCTGCTCTGAGCCCCAGCTGGATAGAAATACCCCAGTGTTTCCAGGCATGCAAACACTGAGCATCTGCAATGTGTTTCAGGCTGGAGACAGACCCATGAGAAGCACAAGACCCCCAGCCCACCCCCTACAACCACCCTCCGCAAAAAATCTGTGGGTTTCCCAGTGCTGGTTAAGCATCAAAATCATGCTACTGAAGATCAGGTTATAACCTCCCCAAATATGCCACTTTAGTGTAAGGATTGTTTTGAGCTGAAAGCAGTGAGCTCTCTGCTCTCCTTCTTTCTGTCTAAAAGCTGGATATGAATCTCCCTTTGTAAAGGTGACATAAATTTCATTTGTAAAGATGTTCCCGTGTCCTGTGCCAGGAAGTGGAGAACAACTCTTAGCTGCATAACAAACCTTATTAAACAATGCTTGTTTGCCATACATTTCATAGTAGCCTTCCCAGAACCCCCAGGCCATTTTTATTTATCTAGTCCCTTCTTCACACTTTATTGCCTTTTGTAAAGATGGTATATAAGACCCTGATTCTAACTACTGCTTTGAGAATCATCTCCCACATCATTGAGTTCTTCCACATGTATGAACATTGCATCTATAAACAAACTCTGGGATTTTTTTATTCTATTAATCTGTCTTCTGTCAGTTAAATTTACAGGCCCCAATTACTAAACATAAGACTGTAGAGAAAAGATAGGGTTTTCCCCCTGTATGTTTTTCAGAGGAGGCATTATACAGATTAGTCCCTGCATTCCATTAAAAAGTTGTTGCTGGGAAATGTATTTTCAAGAGGGAAATAATTCCTTTTTTGAGTACATCTGTCAAGATCACCTTAAAGATAAGTAAAGTTTTTGCTTCTAGGAAATACACCCTACATACCACTGACCAGCCACAGTCACCGTGCTGGAACATCCTTCCTTCACATCTGTGGGAAGCTCATATTCTGCTGCCTTCACTTATGTCTCATCTGGGGACAGAAACAGATGAAGCTGGAACCAGATGAAGCTCTGTCCCCCCAAAAGGGGCACAGGCTGAGGTGACTTGAGGGTGGAACTAGTATGGTTAAGAGAATGCCTGGGAGAGATTCTTCAGGAAGTTTCTGGAAGAGAGTTGGAGAACACCAGAAGGAAGAGTGAGTGGGGACAAGGGGAAGAGTGACCTCTGCTCAAACCTTAGTCTTCTGCCCTGTGATCCACCTCAGGACATGAGTTCAAGTCCATGCACATTCTTTGGGAATACTCAGGGCTGCAGAATTTGTTTCCTCTGACACTGGAACATCTACTTTCCAATTTCTGGTTGGCCCTTATCCCCAACGGAAGAAAAAAACTAACAACGCTTTCCCTTCCCGTCCCAACCTGCTCCCTTCCTTCTCCTCTCCTCCCTGCTCCATTCAGGAACTTCTTGCTAGTTCACTAAATGCATTGCTGAGCTTTCAGGTGAACGGACTTGTGTTCTTTTTCTCCTACAGATAGGTTGTCTCTGGTCACTGCATTTATACCCATTGTTATGCCAGTACCATGAGACCATTATGTTATCCCTGTTTCAAATGAGGGATCCTTTTCCTAAACTCTAGGAAGTGGACTTTTGTGGGTGTGTGATTACAGGGAAAAGCTGAGTCTCCCCAAAAGGCTAACTACTATTAACCAGTTGATGGTCAGTGGCTACATTCTTGAGGGATTTTAGACTTATCCATCATCACAAAGAATATATTTTTTACAGGTTCCGAGTGAATTAGTCCTGTCTGTATGTTCCTGCCCTTGAAAGTTAATTTTGAATCTTCTAGCTCCTCAGTGTTGTTCATAACCCTTCCTGTGATTGGCGCTTTATCTCTCTTGTTCTCCCTTGGGCCACTGGATGTCAGTGAGAAAAGTCTAACGATGACTCCTCCTTTGACGATGTGAGTCCCTGTGGGTATCCAGCAGGTAAAGAGAGTAGCAGCGGCACCACTGTTCAGTCAATATTTCCTTTTGAAGGTGTGGAAGCCCTGGATCGTCAGCCTGCCTTTGCTTGACAAATGCTGAAGATAATGAAAGTGAAGGTGTGGAGTGGAACAACCAAGACAGTCCAGGCACGTCTCTCATCACCACCTGTTTGGCGAGCTCATGTTTATTCCTCTCCTTTGAAGGGGTGGCAGGCTGTGTGAACCAGGCTTCAGCCGCCGAATACCCAAATCCTGGAGCAAGGCGAGGCTGGAAGACAGATAAAGGGAATGCTTTGAAACAATATTGCTTTCTCTAATTAGTGCAGACAGAGAGCCCCCTGAGGAGCTTCAGGTGACCTCAGCCTTGCAAGGCTCAGGTATTCTCAGAAGTGGCAGGGGCTGGAAACCTATTCCCTTTGTGCTGACTGGTCTGAGAATCTTGAAAGAATCTGTTTTCTTTCCATCCATGATGCTTCTGGGTGTGCATGTGGTGAGCTGGGGATGGAATGGAAGATTCTCTGAGATAGTCATTCTCATTGTTCTTTTGGTTCTGATCTATTATATGCACAGAAAATTCAATGGTTCTTTTAAACCACAGGACTGACAGCTTGGCAGGGCAATACTAGATTAAAAGTCGGATGAATAAGATGCTAGTTGGACTCTACTACCCCCTGACCACAAGAGCTCAAAAAAATCTCCTGAACTTTCTGAGCTGATTTCCTCATTTGGATAATGGAGCAA
The DNA here is from genome assembly GCF_009828535.3 of Hylobates moloch. Classification (NCBI taxonomy): domain Eukaryota; kingdom Metazoa; phylum Chordata; class Mammalia; order Primates; family Hylobatidae; genus Hylobates; species Hylobates moloch. The sequence goes on from NW_026652289.1 coordinate 68,787,128, forward strand.
ATAATACCTGCCCTTTCCACTTTACAAGATGGTTTTGAATGAGTTTTATGGACTGAAAAGTACTTTGGGAATGTAAGGACTTCCTAGACAAGACATTTTCACAAAAGAGCTATGATTACAGAAGTACTTTCAGCATATTTTATTTTCTTAGGATAGATCAAGGATGTGTCTTTAGATATTTTAAATCTTTACAGATTCTTACCTTTGAAAATACTGGACTGTAAGATCCTAAGCTGCTTTATGTCTGCATCATAACAAAATAAGACACACTGGCCCTCTGTATTGGTTAGAAATGCAACTTCCTTGAAAGCCTGTTCTTCCTGGGTATTCTTAGCTCAGATGCTTCCCAGTCTGGTTAGATAAAAAATTTAGTATGACCTTCTTTTGTGTTGTTTATTGGCCAATATGTTTCATGCCTCATTTGCCCTCAAATTCACATTTTTACTCATCAGAGTATTTGCTCTGCCTCTGTATGTGTGTGTGTGTGTGTGCATGTGTGCACTTGCTGCACAGCCAAAGAAAAACCTTTGCATGTTAAACACTGGCCACGTGATAGAGTTTTTATTTTTTATTTTGCCACACTACGTGATTTCTATACATCGTTGTAAAACCAAGAGCAAAGGAAAAACAATTATGAAATGTGCTTCAAACGAGCAGCCTCTGACATGCCTAAGATGGTGAGGGTCAGTTTCTATTCCATGTAAACCTTTTAATTACATGCAGTCTGAATCCGGGCAGCTGTCTCTGACCTGGAGTCTCATACCAGCTATCATGCACGCTGATGGGTGCTGTCCGCCAGTCCCCATCCTTCATGTGAGTCAGTAATTCTGTCATGCCCTCCCAGCAGGCAAGAGGGCCGGAGCGAGGCTGGTTTCCTTGCAATTAATGAACAGCAATAGCACATAATTATGAAATTCCTAAGGAGGTCTCCACTTTTAGCAAAAGGAGAGTTCATCTTCTCTCCCTTCTCTTGCCAATTCCCTTACCTAAGTCACAACTTGTCAGGCTAAGGGATTCTATAATTTTTATTGAGTCATCTTCATTGACTATTTTTATTTATTTATTTTTATTTTTAAGGCAGAGTCTTGCTCTGTCACCCAGACTGAAGTGGGATGATCACGGCTTACTGCAACCTCCACCTCTCAGGTTCAAGTGAGCCTCCCACCTCAGCCTCCCGAGTAGTTGAGACTACAGGTATGCACTACCATGCCCAGCTAATTTTTGTATTTTATTTTATTTTTGTAGAGATGGGGTTTTGTTATGTTGCACAGGCTGGTCTTGAACTCTAGAGCTCAAGTGATCCTCCTACCTGAGCCTCCCAAAGTGTTGGGATTACAGGCATGAGCTACAATGACTACTTATTTGTAAACTGTCACAGACTTAGCTTAAAATTTTTAACCCCAGGAGCAGACGGTTAAGTTAATGACACTTGTCATCTTATTTGTTCCTTTGTTCCTCACTCCTCTTCCCTTGCATGCCCTCACAGGTAACCATTTCAATGTGTTTACTGTAGACCGTGTGTGTGTGTGTGTGTGTGTGTGTGTGAGAGAGAGAGAGAGAGAGACTGCACTCTTGTAAATGGCCATGAGCTTTCATCATTGATTTTTCCTCTGCACCAACTCTCTCTCAGGAGGTTCCAGTTCACTTTCGATGTGTTTTTGTTTCACGGCAAATGAATCACGTGTATACACTCGAGTCTACCATTTTCACCTGGAAATGTGGATGGAGTTATTAGAAATTCTGTCTCAGTGAGTCTTTTTATTCATCTCTTCTGAGACCGCACCCACCTGATAGAGATATGAATCTTAAGCTTTGGAAAGTGTTTCCTGAGACTCTCCAGTCATTGAGGAAGAGAAAACTGATGGGAAGATGCAATGAAACTGGGGTGTGGGGAAACTGAGTAACAGCAGATGTGACTGGAAATATAGACACCTGGATCAGTCACTAGGCATGAGTCCTTGAGCAATTTATATAAGCCACTCAAAGCCTTAGTTTTCTTACCTATAAAAGGGACTTAGTACCTGCACCATAGGTTTGAGTTGCAGTTCAATGAAATAATATATTGTCTGGCAACAAGCTCAGTGCCCAGCATATACATGGTGCTCAATAGGTGTTGACTGAATCAGGGCATCTTTGCGGAGTGGTTTGAAATTTCCTGCTATGTTTAGGTACAGGGGAAGAGCCCTTTACATGGAAGGACAGAAAAAGACAGGTGTGAGTTGCTGCTAAGGGCTCAATATATTTGCATCAAGAAGAAGGCAGAGATGTAGGAACAAAAATGGACCTTCTTAGAGCTACTTAGAGCTACAACAATAGACCTACTTAGAGCTACCACTTCTTAGGCAGTTGTGCAGGAGAACAGGGGCAACATTGAGATATCTATATTTGTCTATTTTTTTTAAATGTTGCTTCTCTAATTGTTCAACTACAGAAACGTGACTATCTATGAACTGAGAGTTGTCAGCTTGAATCTAAGACTCAACTATGGGCCTTGATTTCCTCACCAGGGGTTGACATTTCTCAGTGGGGCCATGCAATTCTTCACTGCATGGGACAGATCCAGGACTGCAAAACAACAGCACCTCAGTCATTGTCACAACCAGCCTGTCGCCCCATTCCACATGTCCCTTGGGGTGAGTGCCTGGATCTCTAAGGCTTCTTCCAGTGCTTGTTTTCAAGGAGTAAACAGTGGGTGAGAAAGCACTGTCATACTGGTAGTGATAAGTGATCATTTCACGTTACTTCCAGATTATCTTCGAGAGAGAGGGCAGATTCATTTAAAGAAAATACAGTCTGGTGTAACAGTGACCAGGGAAGACTGAATTCTCCTTGGGAGCCTAACTTCGTTCTCTGCATTTAAGACAAAACCACCTCACCTCACAGAATTCTTGTAGGACTGAACCATGATGACATTCACTAAGGGAGAAACATAGACCTTCACTTTGGCTGTGTGTTCAATATATTTTTTAAAAGACAATTGTTTCTGTGGTTACCAGGAACAAAATATGACAACTTTTTGGATAACAGACAGCACAGTCCAGGTGCGGTGGCTCACGCCTGTAATCCCAGCAGTTTGGGAGGCCGAGGTGGATGAATCACCTGAGGTCAGGAGTTCGAGACCAACCTGGCCAACATGGTAAAACCCTGTCTCTACTAAAAATACAAAATTAGCTGGGCATGGTGGCGCATACCTGTAATCCCAGCTACTTGGGAGGTTGAGGCAGGAGAATTGCTTGAACCCAGGAGGCGGAGGTTGCAGTGAGCCAAGATCGCACCATTGCACTCCAGCCTGGGCAACAAGAGCGAGACTCCATCTCAAAAACAAACAAACAAACAAAACACCAGACAGCACAGATATCTATGTGTCAAGAACTCAAATGTATATATGACATATATACATCATATCTGTTATATCATGTTTCCTACATATCACATAGAGAATGTTGACTTCTCTGTATGACATGGAAAGTAGGCACAATCTCATCTCTCTGCCTCCAACTCTGTCTTAGCACACCTCGACGATGAAGGTTTTTCAGTCTCAATGATCTCCCCTGACTTCTCAGAGTGGGCGAGAGGTTCCTTGCATATACTCTGCAGCAAGAAAAGGGAATGGAATCAGGTTGGAGGATCCCTGAGGGAAGCTATTTGGAGCTTTAGTTTACCATCTTCTGGAAACCTTTTCCTCATTCCTTTGCTAGATCAAATGCAAAATAAAGTTGTTAAATGAAAGAGGAAAAAGTCCTCACGATTGTTGAAGGCTGTAATACGTATCTTCAGATTTGGACAAAAGGAAGGCCATGTCTTCAGCTGCTAATTGGGGTAGTGCTAGAGGGACAGTGAGTAGACACCGTTGACATTTAGAGAACTAGACCAGATGCTTTTAGCAAGTTAAAATCACATTTTGGATTTATATTTATATAGGTAAATACTCTTTTTTCCTTCTAGCGTTGTTCTCTGTATTTATATAGCTGCATTGTGCTTTGGACATAATCACTGTGATTACCAATGTTTATTTAAAATTAGGAAATATTTATTTTGCTGTGAATTCATTTCCCCCCTATTTTCAGATGTGGTAAAGTCAAATGTCTTCATGATGAAGAAGGCCCAGGAAGGGGGTTTAACCAAATAGCTCTTACTCATTTGAGTCAGACTATGTTTTCTGTCACTGCTTCAAAAGAGAAACTTCCTATTTGCTAGGATTTGTTTCTTCAGATTTAGAGTGACCCTTTCTCCCTGCTCCATCTTTCACGTAGAGCAAGGAGGACAGTGATCAATTGAACCTCAAAATCTCAGAAACTCCATCATGGGAGATGTGGGGCTTCTCCTTCTGGTCCGCTCATTTTGATGAAAGAATTTCAAGAAAGGTCTTTCCCTTGCAGTGGGAACATCTTGGCTTCCTGCTGCCTTTCCAGGATCAGATCACCAGTTTAGGTCTCATCTACAGGAGTGACATGTTAGGATGAAATATTCACTGGGTAGCTTTTGGATGACTTTTAAATCACTTCTGGCTCTACACCTTGAAAAATGGAAAAATGAGAAATTTCTTTTCGAGTAGGCTGTTTATATTCCTGCCAAATTACTATGTTTCTGCTTCTAGCTTTCACTAATAGTAGGTCTTGATGTAAAATGTCCACGGACAGCCTGGGGCATGAGAATGGCCTCTCCCGACTCTGATGGGGCTTCCCCAAGGCCCTCTGTGTCCTCTCTGAGACCCAGGTACAGGGCTCCTTTCACGCTTCTTTCCTCTGGGGGAATGGTTAGGTATGTAATTTAATCAATTTGGGCTGCTAGCCTAGGGTTGTTAAGCAGCAGGTGTTGATCATAGGAGTAATTACTAAGGGCTGCATACCCCCAAATGATTTATAATCTGCTATCTAAAGCAAAAAAAAAAAAAAAAAAAAAAAAAATCTCACTTGTCAGATCTCCTTCTTCCCTTGCCCTGCTCCAAATGTGCTGACGATAATTAATCCACTTCTGAGCACCTCATCTGCCATGAGGTGTCTCCTCTTGCCCGTTCTGGAAGATACCTCTATAGATCGACACACAGGGCAGGCTCCATGTACTAAATCCACACAAAGGGCCATCCCACCCTTCTCAGCTCACATTTTATAACGCTCAGTCTGAAATGACCTTTAAAAAGCCATATAATATTTTATTTACCTTTTTTCTCCCATTTACTGTTAAATGTTAATGAAGGTAAGAGATTCAAATTCCTGCTAATAAAACATTTTAATTGACTCAAGTGTAACCATAACTGTAAATTGGTTACTTTGTACGAACGACCTTAGAGCTTCCCTGCCCCCAACTCTATGGCCTGTGCAATTTTGGAAGTTGGCAGCAAACATCTTTGTTCTTCCTGGGCTTCATGTACAGCCCGCTGGCCTTCAACTCCAGGACAGGCAACCAAAGGTGACTTTGGATCCCTCACTTCAACAGAATTGACTGCCCCTTCATCCCTCCCACAGCCTCTCTCTATTGAAACTCTTCCACTTCAAGGACTATTCTAAGCCCTCCTCCAGGAAGCCCCCCCACCACTTATCTCCACTTCTCTCTCATACTTCTCCAAATGACCACTGCATTTTGATATTTTCCTAGGGATACCTCCCTCTTTGCCTTCTGTTAGAATAGTGTTGTCCCTTTTCTCAGATTAGAAACCCCAGGCATACACAGTGGTCAATAAATATCTGTTAAATTGAATTAGCTGATTTGAGTGAGAGGAAGAAAAAAAGCGATTTTATTGGTTTATGCCATATCAATTCTCTAGGGCATTCTAAGAAACGTGTATTAAATGCCCTTTGTCTGGCTTCCTTAGGCCAGGCCACTCAGGATTCACAACTTGTAGTAACTTGCTGCTTTAGAGAGAAAGTTTTAAAAAAGAATGGTGTAATCTACACCTCTATAATAATTTTTAAAAAGCAGGGGGACCACTCTACAGTTTTTATGTAAGATGAGGTTAGGTGGCTAGAGAAAATGACTCAGCTGTGGGTACTTTTCTCTTGCTGAAGATGTGGTGGACCGTGGGCCATGGTTGGGTCTAGGCTCCTGAGAACTGCTGGGTTTAGATGGTAGATGGGCCAGCTTCTAGAAAATAGCATCTATCACCAGTGAGCTGTGGGCTGCTGGTGGAAGAGGTGGCTTCTGCTGAGACCATACCTGAAAAGAGGCAGAAGAGAGGTTAAGACACTAACCATTTAGTTGCTGTGTGATCTTGAGCAAGTTATTTTACCCATCTGTGACTCAGTTTCCTCCACTGTAAAATGGGGGTAATTGTAGTATCTACCTCATAAAGATATTTTGACAATTAGGTGTTTTAAGTGCAAAGGATTTAAGTGAAAAGTTCTTGGGGCCAGGTGCAGTGGCACACACCTGTAATCCTAGCACTTTGGGAGGCCGAGGCAGGCAGATTGCTGGAGGTCAGGAGTTTGAGACACCAGTCTGGCCAACATAGTGAAACCTCGTCTCTTCTAAAAACACAAAAAATTAGCCAGGCATGGTGGCGTGCACCTGTTGTAATCCCAGCTACTAAGAAGGCTGAAGTAGGCGAATCCCTTGAACCCAGGAGGTGGAGGTTGCAGTGAGCCGAGATCGCACAACTATACTCCAGCCTGGGCAACAAGAGCGAAACTCTGTCTAAAACAAACAAACAAACAAACCTGATTTTAAAAAAAGTTCTTGGAATAATGTCTGGCACACAGTGAATACTCAGTAAATATTAGCTTTTATTACCTTTTCTATTCTGGAAGCAGAAAAAGCATGGTAAAAAGGTGAAATACGTTTTCTCCCTTTCATTAGAAAGTCCTTGAACTTTAGAAAAGGGATTCCCTAATTATATCTAACTAGCTCCCTTCACCTCACCCACAATTACTCTCTGGGAATCTTTTCACTCCAAGCCCATTTCAAGAAGCACCTCTTCCGGGAAGTCTTCCCTGATGCCTGACCTCTCTTCTTCCTCCTCCACATTTCTACAGCATTTTGATACCTGCCATGGAATACTTCTGAATATGGCCAATACCTGCTTTCCAGTTTCTGGGAGTCTCTTTCCAATCACCTAAGTCAATGGATCTCAACTACCTTTCTGTGGAATATATTGACCCTAGAGCTAAACAAAGATGTTTTGCTGCTGAGATTAAATAATGGCATTTAGTTCTCCATTTACAGAAAAATAGAATTTAATGGATGTTTTTCTCCAATATAGATTTTCCTCCTATAAATTCTGCCTCTTCTGTCAGGACCTGCCTCCACTTCATTATCTACAAGTCCAGCCTTCAACCATGGCTCACGTGGGGAGCATTAACAAATACCATTGCTTGGGCTCTACCCCTAGCCAATTAAAACAGAAATTCTGGATGTGGGGCCTGGGCATCTAGATTTTTAAAGTTCTTCTGAGTGATTTTTTTTTTTTTTTTTTTTTGGAGGCGGAGTCTTGCTCTGTTGCCGAGGCTGGAGTGCAGTGGCGCGATCTCGGCTCACTGCAAGCTCCGCCTCCCGAGTTCATGCCATTCTCCTGCCTCAGCCTCCCAAGTAGCTGGGATTACAGGTGCCCGCCACCCCCACCAGCTAATTTTTGTATTTTTAGTAGAGACGAGGTTTCACTGTGTTAGCCAGGATGGTCTCGATCTCCTGACCTCGTGATCTGCCCGCCTTGGCCTCCCAAAGTGCTGGGATTACAGGCGTGAGCCACCGCACCCGGCCTCTTCTGAGTGATTCTAATGTTCAGCTCAGCAATGAGAGCCCCCAGCTCAGCAATGATCTTGTCTAAGAGAAAGCAGATGAACAGCGATCAAATGTATGTTAAATATATTAGTGGGAAATTTTAGAAATAGACAATCAGGCTTAGCTTCATAGTTTAATTAAAATGTACTCGTGGCTGTACATCTACGTAGAAAACATCTAGCAGTGCTGTTTTGGGTTATGTTGGCCTGTGGTTATTTTATTTTGAGCTATGTTGTTTCATGGCATGTTCTAATGCTTTACCTCCTGAAATTGCCTGGCCTAAGCAAACATCTCTTCTGGTCAACACTCAAGCCAGCAAAGATTTGGAAATCATAGGCTGCTGTTAGTGTGGCCTAGTTACTTTTGTTCTCTTTCTATAGCTGCAGTCATCTTCACTTACACAGCCTGAGTTTATCAGTGTAGCCTGTTGGCCACAAGAGGGACAAAGAGAAACAGTGTGAATGGCTTTGCACAAACACTAGAAAAAAGTAGAAAGCACACCCTCCCCCAGGATGGGAGAGCGCCATCATCTTTGTACCGCATAAACAAAGGTGTAATCTTTGTCTCAAGTGATTGTACAGAAAATACTTTTACATACAAAGAAATTGAGAAGTCAGGGATATGCCCCGAGTTGGAGCATCATCCAAACCCTAATATTCCTGCTAAAATAGCCTGCAGTTCTCATCAGTTACACTGGAACTACACACAATGAAAGCATCTTCATGAATTTCCATGTGATGATTCGGGTGAGTTCAGAAGACATACGCAAAGCAATTTGCTTATTGCAGTAACTATGAAGAGTAAACTGTAAATAATTTTATTTGGAATTTAAGGAAAATGTTATGCCTTTTTCATACCTATAGAAAAATTGTGCTAATTTAGGCTGGGCACAGTGGCTCATGCCTGTAATCCCTGCAGTTTGGGAGGCTGAGGCGGGTGGATCAAGAGGTCAGGAGATCGATACTATCCTGCTTAACACAGTGATACCCCATTTCTACTAAAAATACAAAAAATTAGCCGGGCGTGGTGGTGGGCGCCTGTAGTCCCAGCTACTCGGGAGGCTGAGGCAGGAGAATGGTGTGAACCCGGGAGGCGGAGCTTGCAATGAGCCGAGATCACGCCACTGCACTCCACGCTGGGCAATAGAGCAAGACTCTGTCTCAAAAAAAAAAAAAGAAAAAAGAAAAATTGTACTAATTTTCATTTAACAGTTCAATTGATATTTTGCACCTTTTGATAGACAAATATGTCTTTATGGCCCCACAGCTATTTCTGACAAGGGAAATTTCTTTCGCCTACCATCCAGCATTCAGTTGTTCTTGCTCCGAGGATGACAAAGAGGCTCAATCAAGACCCAGGCCTGAATGTTAATCCAAAAATATAGAAGGCCTCTGCTTAGCCTTCTTATAATGTGCCCATTCACTTTGCTGACACATGCTCATAAACCTATTTTTCCATCTTGGAAAATGATGAAAAAGTTTGCATGGATTTGACTGTGGATCCTGGTCCGCGAGAGATGCAGACAGCAGGGGGACGGTGGCAGGTGGCCTCAGTGCAAGCCTTGTCATAACTTGCTGGCTTGTTTCTCTGTGCTGCTTCTTCATTGCCCCCACAATGCTTTCATGCCTCTGTGAGAGAAAACCACCCTCCGTGAATCAAGGAAACAAGGCCTGGGAATGCTTTTGTGTGGTCTTATCTGCTTCAGTCTCCCCCTTACTACCTGTAGCTTAAACATGACAGGAACAACCCAATAAAATTAGCTTCGTGGGATGAGACAGGAAGAAAAATGTCAAGAAGTCAGTCCCTCTCCCCACTCTCTTCTCAATCTGTGTGAACACACCCCGGCTTCAGGAGTTTTTAGCCCACTAGACAAAATGCTCTTGGGCTCTTACTGGTTTAATGAACAAACCAAACTCCTGGGGACAAAAAAGGACAAAGCTGCCCACTGAAAATTATATGACTCAGGCTCTTTTAAGGCTCGTGTTCGGCTTCCTGGATTGACTACACTGAGCGTGTTCCTCGTCACCTCCTGCCTACACGACTCTCAGAGCCTGTGTGACCAAGTGTTTATTGTCAGCAGCAACCCAGGGATGCAGGATCAGCTAGTGCCTTGTTAGGAAAACATTTTACAGGTTTGGTAAGATGACTCTGGGAAGTGGCTTTGAGGAGCAGTATATCTGACATTAATGCTTTCTGGACTTTAGAGATAGGGGGTTTTTTCAAAAGGATTTTTGCCTTCAAATATGGAAAACAGACTCTTTGTGGTGAGTGTGCTTTTCCTAGTACAAAGACTGAATTTGTAAACATCTGTTTATGAAAAAGTTGCATTTCTCAACATCATGGCATGATCTTCTAAACCAATACATAAATGGATCTTCAGTGCACATGGAAATCTTTTGCATTTGCATATAAAAATCTATTGAGGGATACAGAAGGGAGAGAAAGAAATGGGTAAATAAATACAAAAACTCTTAAGAGCTTCTGGGCTGGTTTCAAGAATGCCCCACAAAACAGGTTTTCATGGTTGTATGGGGTGATGTGATCCTATTCAAGTTTCTTCCCTTTCTTTAGAATTTCTGAAGAAGCTGTTGAAAATGGCTTCAGGGGCTGTTCCTAAAATAGATTTTAGAAATGAAAAAATGAGAGAATGCACATACAATCTGAGACAAATGAGCAGCTCTGATACCGAAGCAGAGATTGTAAGATGACTGCTGTGCTTTGCAAGAAATGAATATTCAGGATGCCCCTGCTGGGTGCCTTTTCCTATTTGAACCAAATACTGTTTGGGCCACGATTCACTTGTTACCAAATTAAACACTCTTTGCACACAGCAGAGCAACTTTACGAAGTCGGATTTTGAAGTGCAAACATCTTTTCTGCTCTGGCCACGGAACATGTCACAATCTTCATCGGGAACTGAATTAAGTTTAAAATATCATCAGAGGGTGTTGATCTCTCCTGGGCCTGGAGCTGTCCTCTGTACATCCGGCATTTTTCTGTTGACACTGCGTATCACTTAGCAACGGGCCTGAAAGGCTCTATATGCATTGATTGCACGCCATTGTCTTTAAGGGGTGGAAGTGTTAACTGAATAAACCTCCCGGGTGACCAGACGGTCATTCCTCTCATGTTGATCATCTGTTTACATCAAAATATTGTTTATTCCATTCTCTGATCTCCTGATTTTTACATCTCTGACTGAAGGAATAAAGTTAATTTCCTACATGGTGGAGATCCCCAATTTACTTTCCTGACGTGGTGAGATGAGAACAGTTTTGTCCCTAGTTCTCCTGATAAAGCATTAAATGCATTTGACAGTTAACTGTGGATGATAATGCCAACTTTCTTCTATGGTTTTCAGAGGATGGAGAAGTTACAAGCCTGCAATGGCCCCATAGAGAGAAAATATTCCCTTCGGTCTGTGAATTGTTTTGGAAATAAACAGCAGAATGTGTTATATGGTTGTGAAGAGGTTAAGGCTTTAAAGTGGCTGGCAGGCTCTGACATCAACTGAATGAAAAGGAAATATGGCCTAACCAAGGGGTGTTTTCAGAATGAATGAAATTTCGAAGTGGAAATTCTTGCCTGAGAGGCAGCAGTAGAGCTCATTTCTGCATCAATAGCCATGGCTGAAGCAATAGACTGGACTGGTGGGTCAAACAGGCATTTTACCTCACACCTCTCCCTTTTAAAATGATCTGTTTCAGAGGGCTTCCACGGATGCAGCTTTTTCACAAACACCTCAGACAATGAGAATATTTCAGCTAAGGGATTTTACATGTAGGCAAAGACCAGATCAGTGGGTTACATGCCCACCTTCATCAAACCATGTACTGGAGACAAAATAGAAATTCTGGGCTTGCTGCCCTACAATGTCTAGTTTTGAGAAATCTGTTTTGCTCCTTTGTGAGTTTATAACCTACTACACCCAGTTTTAAAGAGAAGAACTACTTATTAATGTCTTGAGAAATATGCCCTATTCAACAAGATAAGCAATTCCAAAATCAACTTACTAATGATCTTGCTATGGTGTTGCTTTTGTCTGGTGTAAGGGAACTGGAATAAAAAATGATAGCGCCAAAAGATTTACTGGCGAATTTTAAAGTTTTATCTCTCCACAGTCCTCTTCATCAAATAGGAATGCTGTTTAAGAGAACCATATTCTACGAATGTTTCCCCTTTGATGAAAGCCTTGGGCCTTTACTCTGTGTTTTGTAAGAGGAAAATTGCAATTACAAAGTTTTGAACACAGTTACCTATGAGTGGGGATATGAGAACAACAGCAGGAAAAAATGGAGATCATCATTCTATGCAGTGAGTCCAAAGGGGTATTCATGTTTAACCATGAGGAGATGCAAGGATATCTTCATTTTTAGAAGTAAAACTGTTTTAAACTAGTCAACAGTTTTTGTTTTTGTTTTTTTTTTTGGGGGACGGAGTCTCGCTCTGTCACCCAGGCTGGAGTGCAGTGGCGCGATCTCGGCTCACTGCAGGCTCCGCCCCCCGGGGTTCACGCCATTCTCCTGCCTCAGCCTCTCCAAGTAGCTGGGACTACAGGCACCCGCCACCACGCCCGGCTAATTTTTTGTATTTTTAGTAGAGACGGGGTTTCACCGTGTTAGCCAGGATGGTCTTGATCTCCTGACCTTGTGATCCGCCCGCCTTGGCCTCCCAAAGTGCTGGGATTACAGGCGTGAGCCACCACGCCCAGCCTAGTCAACAGTTTTTTAAGCGACACTCATCTCTTGCTGTGCCCCTTCCTCCAAAAACCTCTCCATAGTCTCTCTGCACATGAATCCTGTGGTGTCGTCTTGGCCTGGCTTAACTGCTAAGTGAATGCTCCTTCTATAAACATTTCACTGCTACAAGTTGGATTTTTCACAGCATTAACTTTAACTACATGGGTGTTTGTAATGGAATAAAACTTCAAATTGATGTTTTGCCATATTGCTGGTTAAAGAAGTGGGCCTCAAATGGAGATAGATGTGCACTTCATTTCATGGGAAAATCGTCATCTCGCAGGTCAAGTTTAAGTTGTAGGCAGCTGTAGCTTCACCAAGAAAGTCTTAAAGAAAAAGTACACACTGACCAAACCCCTACTTTTTACACAAAATCCCTCAGCAAATTTTAACGGCATATTAATTTAAAATTTATTTTAAACAGGCACAAGCTTAAATCAATTGACTAGAAAATAACAGGTTTCAACACAAACATCTGAACAGACCTCACTCTGGAGAAATTAGTTTGTGTGAAACCCAGGAAATTAGTTGGAATAATTTGTTCACTGTCTCTTTCAAGGTATCGGCCACTTCCTTTACTGAAATGCATTTAAGGACACAGTTACTAGCTTCTGCTTAGGAATCAAAGGCTTTCTTTATAAGAAGCAGATTATTTAATTGCGGTTTGTTTATCCCACAAATGACACAGTCGTCTACTTTGAACTCAGTTGCGTGGGTGGTGGTTGTTTGTAAAAATCATCATTGCCATTACCCAACTGCTAGATTTCAACAAGAGGGTTAGGTGCAAACATCTCTTGAATTGCAATGTGTTCTGATCTAAAGGACCCATGCCTCCACATAAAACATTTTCCTTTGTCTCAAAATTTTATTCCATCTAGGTCTAACAATGTTGATCTTAAAATAATAAAAGAGAGAAGGCTGAAAGACTGGGCCCCTTTTTATAGTTAAATGTTATCTGCTTAGACTAATATTGCAGTTGCCACCCACTGACATAATTTGTTTCACAGTCACAGCTTGGCAGCATGAATCAAATGTTGACATTCTAATTTCATGCACACATGGGCGTTTGGCTGAGCAGGCCCGCAGCCTCCAGACCATTCTCTCTGTACCTGTGTAAATCAGGCAGACAAGGCTTGCTCTCAACAGCCTGCCAGCAAAGTTGCTCACTTCTGTTAAGAGAACTTCCTGGCTTCTTCCCCTTCATGTGTTTGTGTGTTTAAGCCCCCAACCTTGCAGAGTGTAACACAAATACTCTTTTATTCTTTCTGGAAAGGTGATTTCTTTTTTATGTTTTCTCCCTTATAATTGCAGTTTTAACAGCTTTACTTAAGAACTCAACTAGCAGATGATTTCTTTCCATTGCTTTCTAAATCAATCACAAATGTCTCTTTGAGAAAATACCAGTGAAAATTAAGTAGTAGTAAGAAGAGACACACCAGTGATTGCAAAGTGGAGAGGCTGATTTTCCTTTGTTGTGGACTGGATTCTGTATCCCCAAATTCATAGGTAAGCCCTGACTCTCAATGTGATGGTATTTGGAGATAGGGCCTTGAAGGAGATAATTGAGGTGAAAGGAAATCATAAAGGTGGAGCTCTAAACCAGTATGACTAGTGTGCTCATGAAAAGAGGAAGAGACATTAGGGATGTGCACACCCAGAGAAAAGGCCATGGGAGGACACAGCAAAAAGGTGGCCATCTGCAAGCCAAGGAGAGAGGCCTCAGGAGAAACCAAACCTGCCAACCCCTTGATCTTGGACTTCCAGCCACCAGAACTGTGAGAAAATAAATGTCTGTAGTTTAAAACCACGCAGTCTGTGCTATTTTGGTATGACAGCCCTAGCAGACTAATACAGCCTCCAAGTTAAGAGCCAAACTTCCTGTGAGTGCCCTGCCATTGACCAAGTGGCTTCTAGAACCACTTCAGCCCATGACTCCTCCACCAGACATTGTTAGTGCGAAGAGAGTTTTAGGACCACAGCCATGAAGAGCTTGAATGAAACCAGCAGAGCGTTGCAGGGCAGCCTCTGTTTGACCTTCCACTCGGGAAGGATTAATGGCCAGCCCTTTGTGTTAGGAGAGGATGCTCTGGCCACATGCAGCCAGACATGGGGGAGTGTTGTTTCCCAGTTCCAGTGATAGGTTGGCCTACGCCGGTCTCATGCTCACACTTGGTTCTCCTAGGTCACAAGTTAGGAGGGAGTAAGCAGGGAGTCAGGGTAGGGCTATTATTGTTGGCTGAAGGATAGACTAGAGCAATTGATTTGTACAGTATTGGACCCACATCTAACTCTGGGGCCCCAATTGTTTTGGCTTTTTCCGGCTTTGATTTCACTGTCTCTCTGAGAGTCAGTTTTTCCTGCTAGTGGAATGTTTTCAAAGTGAGCTCAAGCCCATGCTCAGTGGGAAATTCTTCCCTGAAATCATTTGTCACAGAATCATTTCGCCATCTAAGACGTTTATTATCCTACTTACTGGCAGTAAGTTTCATAGAGGAGCACAATATATTCTGTAGATTATTGTTCCCCTTAAAAAGCTGATATTCTAGAATCTGTCCGACATGGAAATAGTGAAAAAATACAAGCCTTTCTACCAAAGAGCAAATCACGTAATCTGGAAAGGAGGGTCTGGAACCCAGCTTGAGTGCTGTCTTTGGGATTCACCTTTTTACCTTCCTTGGGCTTTGTCATCTTCACTTGTAGAGCAAGGGTTAATCTCTATGGTCCCTTCCAGTTCAATGATCTGATAATTCTTTTATTTTAAAAAATGAAGTATGTCACCAAAGCCCCTGAGAGCAAGGGAATGAAAATCAGTGATTCAAATTCAGGTCAACTCAACAAAAACGTATTGCATACCTGTTATGTGCCAGACATGATGCTAAGGGCTGATGTGCAGGAATGAATAAGATGCAATCCTCAACCTCTAAATATTAATAAAAAGGGAAAATGGAGATCAAACATTAGGAGAGGAAGAAAGTTTGTGACAACAGAGTTATGGTGCAGTGCCCCATATGTCTGTTTAAGGGCCAATGTTATTTACTAAACTGAACTCAGATTATGGAAGAATACTGAGCAATTGTTACCCTGGCCCGGGGAATAAAATGTAGTGGCTACTAATTGTGTGATCTTGGAGGAGCACAAAACCTTTCTGGGTTAAGGTTGTCTTCTTTTCTTTTCTTTTTTTTTTTTTTTTTTTTTTTTTTTTTT
>NW_026652289.1:68802883-68992135 GCF_009828535.3 Hylobates moloch
ATTACAAGCGTGAGCCACCGCGCCCGGCCAAGGTTGTCTTATTTTCTAAATATGGGGATTGGACTGGTGGTTTCTGAGATCTCTTCTATTTCTAACATTCTATAATTATGAGAATATGAACTAGCTATGCATGTAATACTCCCAAGAACTGCAAAAGGCAGAGGAAATGGACTGAATTGCTTGGAAAGCTGTTTTCCCTTATGTTTCTGACACAACAAGGTTTGATACTGTCTTCATGTTACCAAAACATTTGTAAGTCAATATAAAATATCTAAAGATGCTGGGGGTGGTGGCTCACATCTGTTATCCTAGCAATTTGGGAGGCAGAGGTGGGTGGATTGCTTGAGCCCAGGAGTTTGTGACCAGCCTGGACAATGTGGCAAAATTCCGCGTCTACAAAAAATACAAAAGTTAGCCAGGGATGGTGGCACATGCCTGTAGTCCCAGCTACTCGGGAGGCTGAGGTATGAGGATCATCTGAACCCAAGAGGATGAGGCTGCAGTGAGTCATAGCAGCTGAATTGTGCCACTGCACAATTCATAATAGCTGAATGGCACCACTGTACTCCAGCCTGGGTGACAGGGTGAGACCCTGTCTCAAAAAAAAAAAAAAAAAATATATATATATATACACACACACACACATATATATAAATATGCATATATGAAAGACCAACCTATATGAGTGGCAGTCACCAAAATTCTCTGAAGAAATTTGTCATAGATCAATTTTCCCTTTGCTGTCATCCCAAACTTTGTGTTTTCTTGCCTCTACCATTTTCCGTATTTCTGTTTGGCATGATACTGCCACAGCCATCTTCTGCAACTATGCCTGTAAGCTCCTTTGACAACATACGAGAACTTGTCAGGTTGATCCCAACTACCTCAAGCTGCTTCAAGGCCTCCAGCAACAAACCTTGGGTTCTCCCTTTCTGATTTAGAATTGTTGCCCTGAAGTAAGAATCTGACCTCAGCAGACCAGAGCTTCCCCCTCCCCCTCACCCACCATCACTCAAACACTTTTCCAGCTGCAGTGCCCTCTCTCCTTCCCACCCTTCCCAAGAGGTCCAGGTTCAAGACTCCACTTGTTCCATACTTAGCCCCACAAAAGTTTCTTTCTCTCTTTTATTTAACTCAACATTCCTTTATGTAGTTTGGCCGCCTTACATGTGCTTGCACATTTCCTTTAAGTGCTTCTCTGACTCATCTATAAATCATCAGGAATTTTTTCATCAGCTAGCATGGAAAGTCTTCTAACGTGAACACTATGCCTTCCACATTTTGTGTGCCTCCCATTATGTGTGGCACAACACTAAGCACACAATGATGCTCAATAAATGTTTATGAAGTCTAATTGAGAAAATCAGAAAGCTGTTTTTTGTTTTATCTGTAGTCTAGCTGAATTTCTTTCTGGTTTTTTTTTTTTTTTTTTTTTAAGACCAAGTCTCACTCTGTCACCAGGCTGGAGTGCAGTGGCTCAGTCTCTGCTCACTGCAACCTCCAGCTCCCAGGTTCAAGTGATTCTCATGCCTCAGCCTCCTGAGTAGCTGGGATTACAGGCGCCCAGCAACACGCCCAGCTAATTTTTGTATATTTAGTAGAGACGGGGTTTCGCCCTGTTGGCCAGCCTGGCCTCGAGCTCCTGACCTCAAGTGCTCTGCCTGCCTTGGCCTCCCAAAATGCTGGGATTATAGGCGTGAGCCACCACGCCTGGCCTCTCTAGCTGAATTTCAACAGTGTTTTCTCACTGCTGTAGCTGTGGAAGCGGCATGACCAGCAAGAACCTGGGATTTGGAGTCACATCGATCCATGTCCAAGCCCCAGTTCTGCCAGTTTACTCTATCATGAAACATTTATGGAGCAATTGCTGTGTGAAGATGTGGAGCTGGCTGATAAACAAATAAGTAGATTATTGCTCTTGCCTTTAAGAAGTTTGGGGTCTAGAAAATATATTATTTAATTTCTCTCAGCCTCTATTTCTTCAACTGAAAATGAGAATAACTATTTCATTGGATTGTTGTAGGTAGTTCAATAATTATTTGTTTTTCCCCTCTTCCCCTCTTCTTATTTCTTAGATTAATAAGTTGAATTCTCTTTTTTTTTTTTTGAGACTGAGTCTCCCTCTGTCACCCAGGCTGGAGGGCAGTGGCACAATCTCGGCTCACTGCAAGCTCCACCTCCTGGGTTCACGCCATTCTCTTGCCTCAGCCTCCCGAGTAGCTGGGACTACAGGTGCCCACCACGACGCCTGGCTAATTTTTTGTATTTTTTATTAGAGACGGAGTTTCACTGTGTTAGCCAGGATGGTCTCAATCTCCTGACGTCATGATCCGCCCACCTTGGCCTCCCAAAGTGCTGGGATTATAGGCGTGAGCCACTGCACCTGGCCAATAAATTGAATTCTTAACAGTTCTGTATTTTTATCCTTTAAATGACTCTGTAGTAAGTTCATTTTGATGTACAATTAGCCATGAATTTGAATCCACTTGTATTATTTTTAACTTTAGACCACACATGGGCACATAAAAACTAAACCCAAGCACTTGTTCTGAGACTGACAATCTTTGATAATTTCACTTGTCAAAGATCAGATTATTTTGATATATTATCTTTTATCTTTTTATATGACAGCTGGGGGCCCAGCCTCAAGAAGATAACCTTTAAGATTTACAGAAATAAAAAGTCTGCCTCAAATATGAATGATTCCTCCTTGACTTGGCCTGATTTAAGTTCAGACTCAGATTGGTGAGTACAGAAATAGAGGAAGACAGGTTGTAACCTAGCGATCAGGTATAGCCCAATAAATAGTGTGATCATTGAGGCCTCCATTACAATCAGAAAAATCAATCCTGTCTCTGGGTTATTTGACCCTAACACATATTTCTCTCTTGTGAGAGAAGTGTTGAGATTGTATTAGAAAAGAGCCTGGCTCTATCTGCCATGCAAGCACTGGTTCCCCTCTATCCCAGGGAAGTAGCCACGGAACCAAATGCTCTGCTGCTGAGCTTTCTGCTTATGTTGCCAAAGTGCCACACTCAAATTCCTCCAAGGTGCTGGTTTGGTGGGCAGAAGTTGCACTTGTCCAATTAATAAGCCAATATGTAGAATTTGATCTTCAAGATTTGCTGAGGATAATGTTTGAACTTTGATCCATGGTGCAATAAAAAGTCCTTAACTTGGACAAACTTGGAAAAAGGGCTGACTTAGTGACAAGTCTGAATGGTAGCATACTTATTTTTTTATTTTAATTTTTTTATTTTTTATTTTTTTTGAGACAATATCTCAATATGTTGTCCAGGCTGGTCTCAAGCTCCCAGCCTCAAGGAGTCCTCTTACCTCGGCCTCCCAGAGTGCTGGATTATAGGAGTGAGCCACTGTGCCCAGCCTGTAGCATATTAAAAAGTGATGCAGTGATTTGGTTTCCTCGTCATGTGTAAGATGAAGGGATTGAAAGGATTCTTCTAGCATTGATCTCCTGATAATGGAACGTACATGAGTAAACGTGGCTCCAAAGTACCTAAAGAACTGGCAGAAATTGATGAACATCTGAGAGGCTGTTTCCTTCATATTTCCGTGACATTAGTATACTGTTAGCCATAATGCCGCTAAGACATTTGTAGAAATATCAAAATTCCAGTCCTTATTAATTACTCTGATTCTCTGCTAGGTCCCTTACCCTGTCATGCTGCCAGTCTCTCTCTTTCAAAGGAACATCTCAATGTCACTCTTCCTCTGCCATGTGATAAAGGCTGAATAAATATGAGTTAAATTATGAGTGAGGATTAAGCATGATAATGCATTTAGAATATTTTATGGTCTGTAAATGCTGTAAATTTTTTTCATTATTAGTGAACTTCTTCTCTTCCTTTAGAAGAGTCATCCTTTAGCTCAGTCATCATTTCCCCAGGGAAGCCTTCCTTGATTGTCTACCCTAAGACAAGGCCCCCTATTATGTACTCTGATGGTAGCATACATCCATTATTTGTAGCATGTATTAGCATTGTGCTTTTCCTCTTTTGTTTGGGAGGTTATTTGATTATTGTCCTTTACCCATCTTTGCTTTAAGCTCCCCAGATTAAGTCCCCATCTCATTCTCCTCACCTCTGTTCTCTGATGGGTAGCACAAGACCTGCCACTTTGTAGGTATATGACACATACAATATTTATTGAAGGAAGCAGGGAAAAGAAGAAAAAAGAGAAATAAAAATATAAATGTTTTCAGTAACTTGAACTAGAGTGGCTGTGATAGGCAATTTTATGTGTCAACTCGACTGGATCACAGGATGCCCAGGCATCTCATTAAGCATTTTCTCTGGGTATGTCTTTGAGGGTGTTTCCAGAAGACATTAGCATTTGGATTGGTGGACTCAGTAAAGCAGATGGCCCTCCCCAGTGTGGGTGAGCCTCATCCGATCTGTTGAAGCACTGGATAGAACAAAAAAAGGGAGGAAGGGAAGATTTGCTCTCTCTCTGTCAAACCCTTGAGCTGGGACATCACTGTTCTCCTGCACATAGAGTTCCTGGTTTTCATGCCTTCTGTCTTGGACTGGAATCTACATCATTGGCCTACCGGCTCTTAGGCCTTCCAACTATATTACCAGTTTTTCTGGGTCTTCAGCTCACAGTAGACATATTGTAAGACTTAGCCTCCTTAAATGTGTGAGCCAATATCTTATAATAAATTTGTCTGTCTGTCTGTCTGCCTGCCTGCCTGCCTGTCTGTCTATCTGTCTATCTGTCTATCTACCTACCTACCTACCTACCTACCTACTTTATCAATCTATTTCTCTGTCTATCGTGTTTCTCTGAAGAACCCTGACTAATAAAGTGGCACAACATTGTTAAGCAAAATCACTTTAGGTGGCTTGCCTGGATGAATCAATGAAAAGGACCTGTGACTAGCTGGGAGCTTTTGTATATGTAAATAAAATCTTAAAGGGTTTACGAAGTTGTTATTTATTGTTTAGGTTGGATTTTGAGTCCTAGATACTTCCAAAATTATCTGAAACTTTAGCAAGTCTCGTGCAAATAAGAACAATATCAAAACAGAGATTATCTAAGGGAAGCACATCCAGTGGCTGCCCTCCTACCCCTCCCCTGTCCCGCCTCTGCCCCACACCTGGGACAATGGTATTCTGACAGTTGGGTACTGATTTGGGCTTCATGTTTCCTGGCAGCTCAGGCAAAAGAGGGAACATTTGTTCACACAGGTGGTTTTCTTTTCCTGACAAAGAAACTATTCAAATTCATAACAGACATATATATTTTTCTAGTGCCAAACTCAAGCAGAAATTTCTGAGAGGATGGCTTGGTGTTTCTTGTAAGAAGGATCTGCACTGCAGGAGTTAGGATTCTATGACTCCATTCAAGCAAAACGTCCACGTTTTGAATTTCGCTTCCAGGCAGTCACTCTAGAGAATACCAAACCAATGTCATCCAAGAGGATGGAACTATTTTTACTTGGGTTTAATGCCCTAAGTTTACTTGACTTCTCCTGAGCTCCCAAAGCCCTCCTAACTCCCTCCAGTCTTCTGTGCAATGAAAATCAGAGACTAAGAATGGCAGCCCTGCCCTCCAGGCCGTCTTCCACCACATTGTGCCTGTGCGTCTGCTGTTGCCATCTGAATATTTCCCATGACAACAGCATATACTATCAGTATTTTATTAAGCAAAAGCAAGTATGTTTTTCCTCTTCGCTCTGTTATTTATTTATCTACCATCTGGCTGGATCAGAAGATGAAGTCTGGAAGGAAGTTTTTACTTCTTCTTTGGCTAATGAGAATCTGGCAGAGGGGTAGAATGAGCCAGGGCCTAGAGGAAAATTTCTAGACCAGGTAGAGGGAATTCTGCCCATCCCTGATGTGACAGGTTAGCCTCCCAAAGGCAACCTGCACAGTCAACAGGTGGTTAGGAGGGCTACATTTGGGATGATGGGAAGCCTGAACTGTTCAGGTTGTCTGCTGCTCTGCAGAATGGTTTGTGGAAGGTCGGGTCTCATTTCCTGCTCACAGTGGCACAGATGGAGTTTTTGAGGGCTCTGGGCTATCAGTGGCAGCTGGTGGGTATCAAGAGTGAGGAAAGGAAAAGAACAAGCTGTGACATCAAGGCTAGAGATGCAAGAATTCCAAATGAAATCCAGTTGAATCTACTTTCCTCTTTTAAAATGAGTTTTTTCTCAATTGGGTCAAATATTCAGGAAACAGATTATGAAATGTTATCAATTAGGTCCACCTTCTAGGTCAACAGAAACTTCAAGGCTTAGTGCTGCATTTTAATAGCTTAGTCCTTTTTTTTTCTGAATTGCTAGGAATCTTTTCTGTGCTGGCATGTAGAAGACAGAAGGAAAGCAGCTTGAGCAGATGAGAAAGAAGTCCATATTGCCAGGAGGAAAAGTTAATAAGCCTTTGGTCTCTTTTTAATTATTTTGTGTTGTTTAGGAGGAAAACTGATCTTTGCTCCTGCTAACATTTTTTTAACATCTCTTGCCCAAGGTCATGTACGGTGGCCACCTTGGGAGATTCTAACTATGAGCCATTTCTTGCACACTGGCAAGGCAGAAATACTTTTTATTTAAGGTTATTTTATTCCCTTTAATTTATCATTTTGAAATCTATGTCTTTGAAATGAAGCCTCAGATCACAAGAAAAATGAGCAAAGGCTTATGATTGCTATGTGGCTAATTGAGATGGAGCCACCCAAATGAACCTACCCTGTCCTTGCCTAGGCAGGGTCCTGTCAGCTGGTGACTGGAAATCAGCCACTACCTGTGGAACCTGATAGCAGCAAAGTGAAAAACACACATCCTGGGGAAATCCTACCAGGGCATTCCAGACTTCTCAGGTAGATTCCTGTCATGTTTTCCAACCTGGGGGATGGTCCCTGCCTTGACGCCATTTGAAAGATAATACGGCGCAGTGGCTCACGACTGTAATCCCAGCACTTTGGGAGGCTGATGCGGGCAGATCACCAGGTCAGGAGATCAAGACCATCCTGGCTGACATGGTGAAACCAAGTCTCTACTAAAAATACAAAAAATTAGCCGGGCATGGTGGCGGGCACCTGTAGTCCCAGCTACTCGAGAGGCTGAGGCAGGAGAATGGTGTGAACCTGGAAGGCAGAGCTTGCAGTGAGCCGAGATCGGGCCGCTGCAATCCAGCCTGGGTGACAGAGTGAGACTCCATCTCAAAAAAAAAAAAAGAAAAAAAAGATAATACATCATGAGGCCATTAAAAGTGAGGTGTATAAGAGAGAAGTTCATCCTTCTGTTAAGGCAGATGTCTTCACCTAGGGGCAATTTTGCTCCCCAGGAGATATTTGGCAATATAGAGAGACATTTTTGGCTGTCACAACTGGGAAGAGAGTGCCAGGTATGGTGCTAGGCATCCCACAATGCATAGGAACACCCCCACAGCAAAGAATTATCCAATCCCAAATGAATCTTCCTCTCAATGTGGGAACATGAGATCCTTCTGTATCTACAAAGAGACTATTCCCACCTTAAAAATGTTTTGGTGACGTCTTCAGTACCAATTCTCACTCCTCCCTGAAGCTTCTAGAGCTCCATGGGGACTTCAGGTGGTTAATGCAGATTCAAATGATTGATTAAGAAACACAGAGAGAGTCTTCCAAACCATTTATCTTGCCCTTGTCCCTAATCTTGATTTGCCCTGTAGGTTACTCTTATCATAAAGACAGTATGAATGACTGTCTCAGTGCCTTTCCTCATTAATGCTGCTAGAAATTGATGAGTAGCGCTCTGGAACTGTGGATTTTTTGGCAAGAATTATAGCTCTTATTTATTTTGGAGGACCCATGCAGCTTTCTAAGCAAATATATGTAGAAAATTCCCCCCAAAATAAACACTACAGGTAATTGCCTGATAGATGAAGTTGACATTTTGGCTTTGTGATTTGCTATGATATGTAAAAATCTAATTTTCTCCATGGAATTATGCCACTGCAAAATTGTGAGTAAATTAGAATCAGTGGTTTACTTAAAATGTGAGTAATAACTTCTGTTATGATGTATCAACATTTATTTACAGTTTCTTAAATCGACCTAAATCCACTTGGCAAAATGTTAACTAGGTGAATAAATATGGCAGCGGAGTGATAGAGACTTCAGTTTTTTCTTTCTGGGTTTATGCATCAAAAATCTCCTTGAGAATGTACTTGATTGAAGTTTTGAGATCTTTTGTACACTTTTGAATTGACAATAAGTTCATCAGGTTTGTAATAAATTCAAAATTTATCTAAATCAAAGGTTCTTAGCACTTTACCACCTGATCTGTGAGACAAGAAGCTGACAACAGCCTGGAAGAGTGCTTCTTTTAATGATCCATTTCTACATCTTGATATTCTCAATCACCATGTAAAGAATTAGAATGTCATGGCAAACAGTCAAAGCATTGGAAAAATCTACCTCTTAGAGATACATTTGCAATGAAAAAAAAGGGGGGGTTCAAACTAGATCTAACAACATCTCCAAATAAATAGTTAACAAAAAGTTGCTCGGTTGCTCTCAGAGGCAGCGTGCGAGTGTGCTCTTTGTGAAATTCCACCATGGTGTACCGTGGCCAGGGCCACAAAGTGCAGAAGGTTATGGTGCAGCCCATCAACCTCATCTTCAGATACTTACAAAATAGATCGTGGATTCAGGTGTGGCTCTATGAGCAGGTGAATATGCGGATAGAAGGCTGTATCATTGGTTTTGATGAGTATATGAACCTTGTATTAGATGATGCAGAAGAGATTCATTCTAAAACAAAGTCAAGAAAACAACTGGGTCGGATCATGCTAAAAGGAGATAATATTACTCTGCTACAAAGTGTCTCCAACTAGAAATGATCAATGAAGTGAGAAATTGTTGAGAAGGATACAGTTTGTTTTTAGATGTCCTTCGTCCAATATGAACATTTATTCATATTGTTTTGATTACCCTTATGTTATTACAAGATGGCAACAAATACTGTGGGATTGTTTGTATTAAAAAAAAAAAGTTGCTTATTAATTGTCACCATAAAGCAGAAAACAAGGGCCTTTGCATGTTTTGGTAGTCTGCCTTAAGCTCTTGTTAACATTTTAAAATTAATTTGAAACCTCTAATAGAAGCTAGTTTTTTAAATCCACTTTGAGCTTTTTAAAAATGATAATTATAAAGGCCAAGTATCTTGGAATAATATGCAATCATTTCTATGGGTTGATTTACAAGTGGGATAAGTTATCTTATGTATCAGTATTTCTTTCCTTTAAATTTATTTTAAGGGCCATGTGTGAGTAAATATATGGGGATGCTCATCACAGTACTATACATTATAAACAAAATATTAGAAATAATTAAATGTTAAAGAAATGTTCAAAATTATGGAACTAAATAAATTTCAGTATACTATATAATAGAATATCATGTAGCCATTAAAAATGATGACGTAAAACAGGACTGACAGAACAATGATGGACTAGTAAGTGAAAACAACGTGTTACCAACAGTATGCATAATATTATATAATTTTTGATGTATATGTGTGTGATAGTCAGCCTCTAAGATGGCCTCCTGTGACCCTTACTTCCTTTTCTCCCAACTACCCATGGCCCCCTGCCCCCTGCCATTGGATAGTTTGACCAGTATAACCAACATCGTGTGCAGAAATGATGGGTTGTGACTTCTGAGGCAAAGTATGCATAACATTTTGGCCTCTGAATTGCTATCTTGAATCACTCCTTCTGGGGAAAGCCAGCTGCCATGTAAACATGACTCAAGCAACTATATAGAAAGGTCCATGTAGCAAGGAACTGAGGCCTCCTGCCAACAACCAGCACCAAGCTAGAGTGCACCATCTTGGAAGCAAATCCTCTAGCCCCAGTGAAGCCTTCCAATGACATCTTGACTGTAACTGCATGAGAAGCCCTGAGTAAGAACCACCCAGGTAAGCCACTCCCAAATTCCTGACACACACAAGCTGTGTGAAATAATAAATATTTATTGTTTGAGCCACTAAGTTTTGGTGTAATTTGTTACATGGCAATAGATATTGTATTTTTGAAAAAAACATGGAAAATCATATCTCAAAATATTAGCAATGAATATATGGAAGTGGCACAGTGAGATTATAGATTTTATACTTTCCTATACTGTCTTTATGTTTTTAATAAACATAGATACTGTTTATAGGGGGAAATACTTTATTTTGAAAAATATTCTTCCTTTTGGGGAAAGAGGTGAAACTGGTCTAGAACTTTATATCCTGGTCAAAGGTTCCAAATATTATGGGGGAGCAGCAGTGAGATTAGGGAAAGTGGCTATAATTGCCACCTTCTGGCAAATGTGCCAGAGGATGAAGGGCAGGAAGACAGTTTTGTGTCACTGAAATTGAAAAAGCAAGTCTAACAAAGGTTTTCCACAATCTTCCCAGCAAGTATAGTGAATGGCTAGTTAAGACAGCTCAAAAACAGCAGATCTACAGAAACAGTAAAATGTCTGCATAGACACATGCACATTTTATATGTCGTGAATGAGTTGGAGTCTTGCTCTTGGATTAAGAGAGAGTAAAGTTGATCTGTCATGCAGGTAAACAGGGAGCCTACATAGTGGTAGTAGGTTGCTAGAATTAATTCTCCCACTGTCTGTCATACTGTCTGAAATTCCACCATTAAGATTTCAGTCCTTTGAGCCTTGGGTAGTTTTGGAATCACCCAAAAGAGTTCTTCTTGCCCACTGCACAGATAAAGCCAATTCACTGAGATAGCAATGTTGCAGTAGAGAAACAGTTTCATAGTCACCAGACCAGCCAAGTGGAAGAATGGGAGATGTTGCTCAAATCCACCCCCTCAAAAGCTTGTAGGCTGGGGTTTAAAGGATAATTTGGTAGGCAGGGGGCTAGGAAATGGGTGCTGCTGATTGGTTGGGGATGAAATCATAGGAGGGTCCAAACTCTCTTCACGTGCTGAATCAGTTTCTGGATAGGAGTCAGTTTCTTGGTGTGAGCCACGGGTCTGGGTGGAGTCAGTTAGTAGTCAGAATGCAAAGGTCCAAAAATATCTTGCATCCAATCTTAGGTTTTGGCGATAATGATGTTATCTGTAAGAGCAATTAGGAAAGTTACAAATCTTATGATCTCCAGAACAATGGCTAGTTATCATTCAACTACGCCTACATTTTAACAAAATTCAGGCCCCTCCCATAATCCTAACCTCATGTCCTTTCACTAGTCTTACAAAGGCGGTCTTGGTCCCTGAGCAAGGAGGGGGTTAGTTCGAGGAAGTGACTGTTGCTATTTTGTTTTAAAGTAAAAACAAAGGCAGTTGGCTTGTGAGGCAGAATTAGAACCCAGTCTCCTGCTGTGAAGGTTAATTTTATGTGTCAACTTGACTCAAGCAAGATGGAGTCAGATTAGGTTTCTCTCACTGTTATAATTTGTACAAAGGCAGTTTCAGTTTTTGGTCCTCAAGGTCACCTGTCTAATGCCAAACGCTTCTATCTGAGGTGCATATTATGGAGGACTCTGACAGCTACTGGAGAGTAAGATACTTCAGGAGTGAGATCGGGGAGACACTCAAGGGAGGGTGAGCATAAACGGAGGAGAGAGAAAACAGACAGGGGATTGGAAGGCTCCCACGATAAATTGTTAGTTGAGCTTCACTTGTTTTGTTGTTGAGAGAAATTTTTCTTTAGAGATTAAATATTTCAAAATTTTCTATTGCAAACCAAAAATAGCCACATGACGTTTTAACAGTATCACCAGATCAATAAAGCAATAAAGAAATTTCCAAGTAATCATGTAAATAATAGAATGTCACTTTGTTTTTATAAAGGTATTTGAGCTTGATCTCCAATAACCTTATAAAACTCCAAGAAATCACCCTAGTTTCTCTGACCCTGCCTCTATCAGGAACAGGATTTATCCTTATATTTCTGTGTGGCTACACTGTACCCCTGAGTGTCCTGTGCTCCTCACACCCAGGAAACAGGTATCTCTTCCAGATGCATTAATGCCATCCCGAATTATAGGGCACACATCAGTTTCTGGTGTTTAAATTGACCTGTCACATTCATTTGTCTGGTGGTTCCATTTCTCAATGGAACTCCTTCCCTCCAACCAGGATCCCTACATGCCTTTCTCATTTGTCCTCTTTCCACTTTCCCCTGCACCACCTTCCTCCTCACTGATAATCCTCACTAAATTTACTTAGCCCTTTGAGCCAGTGTTGTAATACTTACAGCCATTAAGTGTTAGTGGCAAAGACAGAATTGTAACCCAGTCTCCTGCAATCAAGGTTAATTTTATGTGTCAACTTGACTAGGTCAAGGGATGCTAGATAGTTGGTAACATTATTTCTGGACGTGTCTATGTGGATGTTTCTGGAAGAGATCAGCACTTGAATCAGCGGACTGTGTAAAGATCACCATCAACAATGTGGGTAGACACCATCTAATCTGTTGAGGGCCCAGATGGAACAAAAATGCTGAGGGAGGGTGAATTCCCTTTCTCTCTTCTAGAGCTGGAGCATCCCTCTTCTCCTGCCCTGAGACATCAGGGCTCAAGGTTCTCAGGCCTTCAGACTCCAGAAATTAGACTGGCGGCCCCCCAAATTGTGAGGCCTTAAAACTCAGACTGAATTGCCTCAGTGGCTTCTCTGGTTCTCCAGCTTGCGGATAGCATGTTGTGGGACTTCTCAGCCTTCATCATCACATGGGCTAATTCCCGTAATAAATCTCTATCTGTCTGTCTGTCTGTCTGTCTATCTATCTATCTATCTATCTATCTATCTATCTATCTATCTGTCTATCTATCATCTATTTATCTATCTATTTATCTATCTATCTATCTATCTATCTATCATCTGTGTCTATACATCTATTCATCCATCTTATTAATTTTGCTTCTCTTGTGATCCCTGATCTCCTGCCTCTCTCAGCCCAGGGCTTTTTTCTCTTAATCTGTCTGGAATTCTTATGCTCTGCCTGAGTTTATAAAAGCTGGATCAAAGAGTTATACTCTTTTAACTGTGTTTTATCATATGCTCAGGCCTCCTGCAAGCCACTTACCCTCAATTTATTCTCCATCTTGCTGCAAGAATGATCTTTCCACACATAAATTTGGCTGTATCAATACCTTGCTGGAGGCTGCTTCATGGATTCCTTGCCCATAGCATGAAGTCCTAGCTCAACAGCAAGTTATAAAAGGCTTTCCACATCCTAGCCCCAGCGCAACTGTATTGGTTACTTACTGCTGTGTTAACAAACTACCTTAAAAATCATAGCTAAAACCAAAAACCATTAATTATTATACCTCAAGTGTCTCTATGTCAGCTGGAGGCTCTAATCTGGGCTTGGCTGGACCATCTTAGCGGGGGCAACTCTGCTTCACATGTTTCACATCCTTCTCCTGGAAGGAGTGGGCTAGCCCAGGCATGTCCTTTACCTGGCAATGGAAGAAACACAAGCCGGAAAAAGGAAGTGTACAAATCCTCTGGAGACCTAGGTTTGGATCTGGCACATTATCACTTCTGCCTTATTCTGTTGGTCAAAGCAAGTCCCATAGCCAAGCCCAGAGCCAGAGAAGGAGGGCTTAGTCAAATTCCATGGCAAAGGATATAGATTCAGAGAAGGATGAGGAATTGAAGCCATAAATGCAATTTACCGTATCAGCTCTGCAATCTTGTCTCCTGACATTTTCTACCTGGAAGATTATAGGACATATGCTCCTACTATATTCATTTGCTTTTAGCCCCACAAATTACACTCTTATCATACTTTTCTCATCTGCATGCTTTTGCCCGGTGTTTTTGCTCCAATTTGACAGCTCTTTACACTTCTGTGTACACCCCACCCCAGACAATTAATACCTTCTTATTTATTTATTATTTATTTATTTTTGAGACAGAGGCTTGCTCTGTTCCCCAGGCTGGAGTGCAATGGCACGATTTCGGCTTACTGCAAACTCCGTCTCCTGGATTCAAGCAATTCTCCTGCCTCAGCCTCCTGAGTAGCTGGGATTACAGGCGCCCACCACCATGCCCAGCTAATTTTTGTATTTTCAGTAGTGATGGGGTTTCACCATGTTGACCAGGCTGGTCTCGAGCTCCTGACCTCAGGTGATCCACCCGCCTCAGCCTCCCAACGTGCTGACATTACAGGCATAAGCCACCGTGCCTGGTCTACCTTTTTATTTTTTAAGACTGAAGTCAGAGTCATCTCCAGAAAAACCTCTCTGGGGTGCTAAAGCCAGTTTATATGTGCTTGGAAGAGCTAAGGGTTAGCATCTCTCCTCAACTCCTTGTTCAGTGATGACATGTTAGAACATTGGAATCAGCACCCACGGGAATATTTACACCACAGAAATTTGGCAACTACAAATCAGAGCTTTTTCTCTCTTCCTGAAGATTGTGCTCTTAAAGATTTAGCAGCAGAATGCCGAAGCCTCTCTTAACACACTCACCTCTTCAGTCTGTCTTTCTATTATCCTAAATACCTAGATTCTTTGTGTCATCCTAAATTTCTTCATGTCTTTCCAACTAGATGGTAAGTCCCAGCAGTCAAATAATGTGTCTTATTGGTCTCAGGATCCCCAGCACTGAGCACATCAACACTCAGTGGGCATGCAATGAATGTGCATAAAATGAAAGATGTAAACGACCAGCTGTTGTTTGGGTTGACAAGATGGCCATGAGATACGAGGGTGTCACAAAAAGGTTTGCCTAGAAAAAAAAAGGAAACATATCTTTTTCCTCCAGCCTACCACTGCTTGTTGCATCAAATCTCTAGCAAGTCCCGGAGGGTAATATTCATCCTCTTCGAAGGGGACTGGTGAGTCCTTCAGTATCTATTGCTACACTGGTGTGGAATCATTTCTTGAAAGATTCAGAACGTATAACAGAGGTTTTCTTTGGAGCATGGTTTGGGAGGTGCATTTTGAGGGAGCAGAGGCAGTGGTGTAGTCTGTTGCAACCAGCCTTCCCATACAGAGGGGACTGAGAGTGTAAAATTGGAATTGAAGGCTTCCACTGAAGTGACGCAAAAATGATGGACACATCACAAACGCTGCACTTAATATGGTGAGTCATGGGCACTTCTGGTTTGGACTAGATTGAATGAGGGACGTTGAGTTAAAGGCACTTATCGTGGGAGGATACATTCATAGGTAACCTTTTGCAAGTGCTTTGACCTATTTTTCCTTTTTAAGCTACACACAGCCTAATTCTAATTTTGAAGAAGAGTTTCTAAAATTTCTACAGTGTAAGATTAATCCTCAGTGTCTGTGGCATTTTTATGACAGCTTTGACTTTTAAAGCGGAACCAAATTTCATTTGGAAAACGAGCCAACCAAGCATGTCTCCGTTAAAAAATTGAGCCTTGGTGCTGTTGTTCCGTCACTCCCACTTCTAAGGTAAACGCACATCAGTAATTTGAGATGTGCAAAGGCCTGGTGTCCAGAGCTAGCATGGGGTGAATTGGGGGACTGTGGGGATGGTGGTGTCTAGCGGAGGAAAAGCAGATTGTTTCACAGATCACACGACATAAGTAAATCAGGAGACTGATGTCTAAATACAGGCTGGTAAGTTTGGGGGACAGTGGGGATGTGCTAATCACTAGGAGTGGAAGGAGCTGTGAGCATTGGCTACTTTTAGTGACTGAGGTTGTTAGAGAGGAGTCTTACACTTTAGGAATTGCAGTTAGAGGCTGAGAAGTCCAGAGTCAGCCTCTGAGTGTCAGTGCCCCTAACCTGCTCATGGGCTTTGCCAGCAGTCTCTGGCTGTAATATATGGGATTGGTGATTGCACTGCCGAACTCTGGCAAAACACTCTTAGATCTTGTTATTTGCTTAGGAAAAGAGCCTGATTTTTTGTTTGTTTGTTTTGTCTTTTTGTTTGTTTTTGTTTTTGTTTTGCAAAAATAGTTGATAATGTGCATGTTTCCTCTCAATTATAGCTGGTTTTTCTGTGTTTCTGTTTTAAAGTTGGGGTTGAATGAAGGTGGAAAATATAAATTTGTTGCATGAGGAAATGAGTGGGACCTTAAATAAAGGCATGCATTCCTCTATCCAACAGGGCATTTTTTTTTTTTTTAAGGCTAAGCACCTTGGTAACTAAACCCCTTAAAATAGCTACAAAGGTTATATATTGGCTGAATTACTTTAAAGGCTTGGGTTTATTTCTGTGGACCTGAATTGCTAAGAATTAGAGTATAGAAGTGAGGCTGATCTTTTGGAGTAATAAACATCATAATTATAAGTAAATATGCAAAGACTTAACAAGAAGAACGACAAAAGACTTAGCAAATAGAAAGATGTTGGATTAATGAGAATAAATTGAACACATATATATAACTGTGCATCCTTCAAAAATCGTTATTAAATATATATTTAATTTATGATATTAAACACATATTTAAGAAGAATAAACCAGCCTGGCCAACATGGCAAAACCCCGTCTCTACTAAAAACACAAAAATTAGCCAGGTGTGGTGGCACACGCCTGGGATCCCAGCTACTCAGGAGTCTGAGGCAGGAGAATCAATTGAACCCCGGGGGCGGAGGTTGCAGTGAGCCAAGATTGCACCACTGCACTCCAGCCTGGATGACAGAGCAAGACCTTGTCTGAAAGAAAAAAAAAAAGAAGAAGAAGAGAAGGAGAAGAAGAAGAAGAAGAAATCACAAGGACAATGCATATGGGAAAGGAGATGATTGTAGCAAAGCTTCGAAGGCTTAAAAGCAGAAGGGCAGTGATAAATATATCGGATATCTTTCGTACCTCATTTCAAATTTTCCCAGCCTTAGGGGGGACAAGACAGCTGAGTGATATCCATGTGAGGCACTCTGAATGCACTGCAGAGGCTCTCCAATACCTGGGGACAGAAAAGAAAGGCAGAAAGGAGTCTTGTGAGAAGCGAAAAGCTGGAAGTTGAACTGAAGAGCAAAGAGAGCTGTCCAGCAACCCAAAAGGTTGGCAGCCTGGCTTAAAGCAGATATAAATCTCCCATAGCTAAAACATGAGGGCTGGGCAATAAAGCACAAAAAGATCTTTAGAGTCACTCCAGTGCTCATATCCCAAGCCCAGTCTGAGGGAAAGTCCTAATCCCTTCCTCAAAATACTTGCAGCCAAGGTGAGTGAATCTAGCTAAAGCTGCAACCAAGTCCAACTACCGATTAAATTGACTCAGGCTGCCACACTCATGGACTGGCCCAAAAGAGGTGTGCCCTTTTCTGGAGGTAAATATTAGTGCTTAAAATGTTCTTTTTTTTCTTTCATAGAGATTAGGTCTCACTATGTTGCCAGGCTCGTCTTGAACTCCTGGGCTCAAATGATCCTCCCACCTCAGCCTCCCAAAGTGTTAGGATTATAGGTGCAAGCTACCACGCCTGGCCAATGTGAAGAAGTAAGAAGATATGACCTATGTTAAAAGAGGTCAGTAGAAGCCAACCCGGAGATGATTTTAACGTTGGAATTATCAGATATGGACTTTAAAATAAGTAGAAAAAATATGTTAAAGTATCCAGTGGAAAACATGTGTGAATAGATAGGGAACATAAGCAGACAGCCAAAAACTATTAAAAAGAACCAAATGAAAATCTTACAAATAAAAAAATTGATATTGGAAGTGAAGAATTTTTAATGTGTTTAACAGCAAACTGGACACGGCAAAGGATAAGTGGGTCAATAGAAGCGCAGTATCTGTAGAAGTGCAAAACATACTGAATATTGCCAAGATAAATAAAAAAGACCTAAATAATAAAGGTGTATATACACACACACACACACACACACACACACACACACACACCTTAATGCTTTGCACAGCTCAGTATTGTTTAGATGCTCATTCTCCCTAACCTAATCTATAGATTGATGGTAGATTCAGCAGAAATCCAACAAATTCTCTAAGTCTCACCTCTTGTTCCAGCCGTAACTGTAGAGGCCAGTTTTGAGCATGCTTCGAACACCTTCATAGAAATCTAAACTGACAATGCCTCTCTTGGGCTTTTTTGATGTCAAGTGGCAGGATGCCTGGAGGAACCTGGTTGACAGCTCACATAGAAGTGCCCCGAAGCTGTGGCCAACAATATAATGCATTCTTCTCTCTCCTTTCTTAACTCACCCCCATTCCTAACTCTCAGGATCATACCCACACATACACATTTTGCGCATCAGCCTTTGTCTCAGGATCTGCTTTTGAGGAATCCAGACAAGACAATAACTGATTCAGCAGACTTGAAAAAGTTGAATCTTATGCCAGCAGTGGAAAAATCCAAGAAGAAACTTGTAGCATGGAAATGTCCAAGGGCTCAGAAGTTAATGACATTGGGTGCCTCTGGAAGTGGGTGAAGAAAGGATAAAAACAGAAAGACTTAAAAAAATAGTTAGATTTTGAATTTCCTTACCAATTCCATTTATTAGAATGATGGCCTTAGTATCACCTTAGCAGAATTTTTGAGGTTTGTTCTCTCTAGTAAGAGGACTGAGGGCTATGAGACGTTAGGACAGTTGAGGATAGAGATTTAGTGAAAATGTACATGCTGAATTTTAAAACCTCTCCTCTCCCTCTTCAACCCTTTCACTTATTTTGTTTCTAGAATGCTGGCAGTCAGCTTTAGATCCTCTAGACAAGAGATTAGAAGACTCTACACTAAGAAATCCAACTAGCCAGCATGCACAACTGATTTCCCCAAGCATGAAGTCCTGCAGCCCAGGTCTTAACCTGAATCAGGATGAGGGGGTGGTGGGTCAAGGTGGGGCTGTTCAAGGTGCCCCTGCTTGCCGCATACCTGCACATCCCACCCCCTCAGCTCTCCCTTGCCCTTCACTCATGGAAGTCTTCAGGCAAGTTTTTCACTTATAAGGGATGGCCTGTCTTCTACCAAGACTCTGTGGATGTGGTTGGAAGTCCAGAGATAGTTGTTCTTTTACGTGGCTTTCCAACATCCAGCTATGATTGGTACAAGATTTGGGAAGGTCTGACCTTGAGATTTCATTGAGTGATTGTCCTTGATTTCTTAGGCTTTGGCTTCAATAACAAACTGAGACCATATCACTATTCCATATTTGAGCAGGCCAGCATCCTGGAAGCGCTTTTGTGGCATCTGTCTGTCAACTGGAGATATATTTCCTGAGACTCACTGTCTACTCCTTCTCCAAAAGCTACTCAAACATGGAGATGTGCTGTCACCCATCCTCACGCGGCTGATGAACTTCTTTGTATTCTCTCGAGGTCTCACGCCAGTCTTTGGGCCATACACTCAGCCCTCTGAAAGTGAGCGGTTCCGCAATAATGACAGGAATTCATCTCTGACAGTCTCTTAGAGTACATCAATCAGAGGAAGCAGTTTAGAAAGGGCTGGGTGGGAGCTCTTGCCTCTGAAACTGTCTCCATTCATTGTATCTATGGGCCATTGGATCCTGTAAATCCCTATCCAGAGTTTTTGGAGCTGTACAGGAAAATGCTGCTGCAGTCCATAGTGTCGATTCTGGATGACCGCATTAGCCACTATCCACAGCTAGCCAGAAGATCCCAGGGGCTTCTCGAATGCATATATGGGCATCACCAACTCCTTCTGAGCTGGAAAGAGTAGCTTCCCTCTATTATTTCCCCTATTCCCTTATATGTTGTGTATTCCACTTAGGAAGAAATGCCCAAAAGACATCCTAGCCATCAAACACTATTCTCTCACAAAGTCCACTTTACTCAAATTGGTGAACAGTATGTAGGGAGAAGCCAGCAGGAGCTCTGACTAAGGCTGACATAATAGTCTACCTCGGGCCGGGCGCGGTGGCTCACGCTTGTAATCCCAGCACTTTGGGAGGCCGAGGCGGGCGGATCACGAGGTCAGGAGATGGAGACCACGGTGAAACCCCGTCTCTACTAAAAATACAAAAAAATTAGCCGGGCGTGGTGGCGGGCGCCTGTAGTCCCAGCTACTCGGAGAGGCTGAGGCAGGAGGATGGCGTGAACCCGGGAGGCAGAGCTTGCAGTGAGCCAAGATTGCGCCACTGCACTCCAGCCTGGGCGACAGAGCGAGACTCCGTCTCAAAAAAAAAAAAAAAAAAAAAAAAAAAGTCTACCCCCCATTTCTTTGACTTCTGATCAAATGTATAGACTTGCCTTTGTTTTTGTGTTACTAAGAAATTCTGATGAGCACTGCTACTCACTGATGCAGAAAGACGTTCTTTTGCCTAGAAGGCTTTTTAACACTTTGGACTTTTCTGAAGTATTTAGAAGTGCTAATTTCTGGTCCAGCCCCAACAGGAATTCTACAATGAGAATGAGAAGTGGGTTTCTTTACCTCTCCTTGAATGGCTTTTTAAAAGTTCTTTAAGCAACACAGAGCTGAGTCTCCTTTGTCATACTTTTGGATATAGTTTCATCAGCTGTTTTTAATTATAAACATTTTGTTAAAAGAGATATTGGTTTAAATAATGTAGTGTTCTAAGTATGATTTAGCACCATGATTTACCTACACATTACATATATTTTATAAGGATGCTAAACCAACGCATCCTTACTGTGTCAGAGTAGTGAACTTAATTAAACATGTTTCATTTCTGAATAAATTGAACTAAATCCAAACTATTTACAGAATTTCCTAAAATCACAGGACATTAAGGACCAATAGCACCTGTGCCAGAGATTTACTATTACTAGATAGGAAGACCAATTCTAACAGCAAGTAACAATCTGCGATTCCTCATACCTCAGTGCTTAGAAGCATGTCTCTCTTGAGCTACCATAGAAGGGAGAGACTGTTTTGTAGTCCAAATCACCACGCAGAATGTACATTGATTCTTTTATGATGACTGCTTAATTTCCCATTGCCTGTGCCAGAGAGGCTTTTTTATGTAGCTCATTAATTCCTGTACTTTACAGACAGGAAAGTTCCAGAAACATTAAGAACAAATTCTGAAAGATCTATGAGCAAATGGTGCTGAATACTTTTTTTTAAGCCACATTTTATTGGCTTAGTCAAAGCAGGATTATTAAGTGATTATTTACAATTCTTTCTTTCTTTCTTTTTTTTTTTTTTTTTTTTTGAGACCGAGTCTTGCTCTGTCACCCAGGCTGGAGTGCAGTGGCACGAACTCGGCTCACTGCAAGCTCCGCCTCCCGGAATCATGCCATTCTCCTGCCTCAGCCTCCTGAGCAGCTAGGACTACAGGTGCCGGCCACCATGCCTGGCTAATTTTTTTTTTTTTGTATTTTTTTCTGAGGTGGAGTCTCGCTCTGTCGCCCAGGCTGGAGTGCAGTGGCGCCATCTCGGCTCACTGCAAGCTCCGCCTCCCGGGTTCACGCCATTCTCCTGCCTCAGCCTCCCGAGAAGCTGGGACTACAGGCACCTGCTACCACGCCTGGCTAATTTTTTTTATTTTTAGTAGAGACGGGGTTTCACCGTGTTAGCCAGGTTGGTCTCAATCTCCTGACCTCATTATCTACCCGCCTTGGCCTCCAAAAGTGCTGGGATTACAGGCGTGAGCCGCCGTGACCGGCCCTAAAATTCATATTTTTAAAATAGTAACTTCAAGTATAACAACTTTGAAACTGGAATAAGTGTTTATTTCCTATCAATAAAAATGAATTGTGACAAAAAAAAAATCCAACTAATGTAAGAGAAAAAAGTCCTAAAGATACTGGCATCGGGCCTGGTGCATTAGCTCATTCCTATAATTCCAACACTTTGGGAGGCTGAAGTGGGCAGATCACTTGAGGCCAGGAGTTCAAGACCAGCCTGGACAACATCGCAAAACCCTGTCTCTACTAAAAATACAAAAATTATATGGTAGCACACGCCTATAATCCCAGCTACTTGGGAGGGTAAGGCAGGAGAATCACTTGAACCCGGGAGACAGAGGTTGCAGTGAGCCGAGATCACACCACTGCACTCCAGCCTGAGTGATAGAGCAAGACTCTGTCTCAAAAAACAAAACAAAACAAAACAAAAAAGAAAAACAAAAAAAAACATACTGGCATCAAGGTTTTCCCACATGAATGACTCAGTCAGAATACCACAGTCAGCAGGTCTCACCCATTTGGACAAATTTTCCAATCAGTTTTTTTTTTAAACCCCATTTTTAAATATGAATAAACAGCTATGAACTAGTAAACACCTAAGGAAGCCTATATCATGAATGACAGAAATCAAAACAACTAACAGAAAACAACAAAACTTGGAAAAAGTAGAGACAAAGCAGGAAGATGAAACTCCAGAACTTCAGAAAGAAAAAAGAAACTATTATTAATAGCCTCTGAACTATAAAAGGATTCATGAAATAGGAAGAGGTTTTGTGAGAAAAAAAAAAAAAAAAGAACAAGGAACACTTGTCTTGGTTGTTTGTGCTGCTATAATAGAATAATGAGACTAATTTGCTAAAGAATAGAAATATAATCTCTCATAGTTCTGGTGACTGCGAAGTCCAAGCTCAAGGTGCTAACAGCTTTGGTGTCTTGGGAGGGCCTGGTCTCCAGTTCCAAGATGGTGCCTTGGAGTCTTCATCCTCCAGAGGGGAAGAATGCCATTCCTCAAATAGCAGAAGAGCAGAAGAGAGGTGACTCACTCTCAGAAGCTCTTTTTACTTTTTGTAGAGTAATTAATCCATTCATGAGTGCTCTGCCCATTTGGCCCCATCTCCCAACACTGTTACATTGAGAATTAATTTTCAACATGAGTTTTGGAGGGGACAAAAACATTCCAACCATGACATACCTTTTGAAACTTAAAAGTATAATATATAAATAAAATTCAATAGAAAGCTCGTAAAATAAAGTTGAGAAAATCTTTCTTAAAGCAAAAAATAAACTTTAAAAATGAAGATCAAATAAATGAGAGAAAATACAAGATAATTATGTTACTTCCCCCTTATTAGATCCTACATTTGAATAATATGAATTCCAGAAAAGGATGGAGGACATGCAGCATATCATTGTGAAATTTCAGAACATAGGATAAAGAAAAAAAAAAATCCATAAGCTTTCAGAGAGAAGGAGAGAGAGAAAAATAAAACAAGCCACATATGAAGAATCAAGGATCAGATTTCACACCACCACCAGATGCTAGAAAACAATCGAGCAATATCTTTTAAAATCCTGAGCAAATATATTTTCCCACTAGATTTCTATACCCAACTAAACTATCAATAAAGAAAGGCTGTAGACCAAAGAAAATATGGGCTTTCAGGAGCTCACAAAAATTACATCTCATGTACCTTTTCCCAGGAAGCCAGCTAGTAGATAATGTGCTGCACAAAAATAAAAGCATAAAGACACTGGATCCAAGAAGAAAGAAGTCAAAGAAATTCTCAAAACTTTGGTGAAATGAATTCCCAGGAATAGAGTGTGAAGCAGGCCTAGAGTGGGGCAGGTCAGAAGATGCCAGGAGAGATTAATCCAAGTAAAGAAAACAATAGAACACCCTGGTGTGTCTGAATACAGAGAGGAAAGATTTGAGGTTATTAGGGGAAAATAGAAGCTGAATTAGTAACAAATAGAAAACTAAACAAAAAAAGAGCAAAGCATTACTTTAGGAAGAACAAAATTGTGCAACAAAGGAAAAGTAAAGATATTATACTCTATCTATATCGTTCATATGTATAGGTTCAATGCTATGAATAATGTTGGAATTATCATACTAATGCAAACACAGTATTAATCTAAACAGAAGTATGATATAGTTATATTGAAGGGATCATGAGACAGTTTGTATGAATGTGGGTGGTAGTAATGGTGGTGTGGTGGTCTGTGATAAAGGAATGGGAGATCATAAATAAGAGCTAAATCCTTGTTTTCCCTATATGATACCTAAAATTGAAAATTCAAAAGGTAGGAAACACAAGGCTGTTATTTTTATATATGGAGATAAATAACAAACAGCTAAAATAATTGAAAGTGGTTGCTATTGAAAAAGAGAATAGGTGGTGGTCGAGGGTTGAATAGTAGGATGATTTTTTTGGAATAAGTCTCATAGAATTGTTTGATTCTATCAATTATGTGAAAATCTAATTTTGAAGAAAATAAAAACAAAACTTGAAAATTATTACAGAATTATGGTATACTTATTTTTAAAAAGCAAATGGGTAAATATGGAGTGAGGTTAAATTGGCAGGACAGGACTTGTCCTTTTCACACAGGAAATGGCAGACTCAGATGGAACACTGTGAAGAAGAAATCTTGGAGCCTTTGAGGTGGTGGGGGAGGTAGCCCTATATGTGGCATAGTGTTCGTACCTACAGATTCCCACTGTCCAATTTAAATCTAATTCAGGTCACATACATAATTTAATTTTTGGAAGCAGCATTAAAGTAAGTAAAAAGGAAATAAGAAAATTAATTTTAACACTGTATTTGATTTAGCCCAATATATCCTAACTATGATCATCTCAACATCTGATAAGCACATGTACCCTAGAACTTAAAGTATAAAATATATATATAAATAAAAATTAACAAGATATTTTACATTATTTTCTTTATAGTAAGTCTTGGAACTCCACTGTCTGTTTTATACTTAGATACATCTCAATTCAAATGTTAAAGTTTCATCAGAAATACCTGAACGATATTTAGATTTTATAATATTTACAATTGAAAAAGTGGATTCACATATTCAAGTTGTTCCAAATGTACTTAAAATTTTTCCAATTACTGAATCTTGTACCAAAACCTTTTTCCGTTAGTGTTTGCATTTTTATTTCTAAAACTGGTTCATGTTTTTGCTTCAAATAATTAATTTGACTCTGAAGCAAAACCGTATCAATTTTAAAACTACATCTGTCCAAGTTAAATTAATTAACTCATATCAACTCAGTAATATTAACATTGATTTCAAAAGAGTATTGCATAAGTTGAAAAGCAATTCTAAATTTATCAATATAAACATAGTGATGTTCATGTTTTTCTTGTAATTTTTGCCGCCAATTTACCTAACAGTTGATGACAATTAAAATGTGCATCTCAATTCATTCTTTTAAAAAATGTGTAAAAACATCACTAATTTGCTTTATGAAGAATTTATATTTCAATATAAATTCTTTTTGCTTTCTGTAGAATTTAAGTTTAGATCATTCGTATGCAATCTGATATAGTTGAGAAACCATAAATTATGCTGCCATTTTTTTTTTTTTTTTACTTATTCTTTTAGTTTCAAGACAATCTTAAACTGGGGTTACTAGTATTGTAAATCTTTATAAAACTCTTCCACAACTCTTAAGCAGTCGACATTAGTAAAGAGTACACAATCATTAAATATATCATTTTCTATTTCTTTCAATAGTTCCATGCACTCGTGGTTTACAACATATACATACTGAATGATTTTAACAGCTGTATCCATGATACTTTTCATTAAAAAAAATTTAGCACAAATATTTTCAGTGTGTGTCACACAATGGAGTGAAGCAATAAGGGAATAATCCGTCTCTTGTTTTTAAATTGTGATAAATCTAGATTTTTGACCTAACATAGCAGGGTCATCATCTGTCTTGTTGATAAAACTGTTTTTTTTTTCTTATTTAGTTGAAACTCTTCTTTGACATATCTAAAACATTCAAAGCTATCTACACATTGAGTTGGTTTTTTTCTTTAGGTCAGAGACAACATTTCTAAGTAAATTCGAAAGTGTTTTTAAACAAAAATGTAACCAAAAGTGTCCAGTATTAACTGGGCACAGTCTCTTATTCTATATGGCTTGTCTAAAGCTTTAAAAAAAGGACCTTCTCATTTTTCACATTTTGAATCAATTGATCATTGGCATTGTTAGTCTTACATTCTACAGTCACTTGTTTGATGGCTTAATTGAAATTTTGCTTCTGTAAAATATCTTTTAGTTTTTTCCTCATAATTTTCTAATAAAATTTCCACAACTGAAATGATTTCTTTTACCATCTCTCCATCCAAACATGTGGGTTTGGGTTTGGTTTAGTTTGGATTTTTGTGAAAGAATTCAAGCCATTTTATACCTGACCAGAGTTACAAGATCAGATCTTGTCAAAAATTGCTTAAGACATTTTTGTTGGACATTTAATACTGATTGCAAGTGACTAATTTTTTCAATTCTTTTTTAGTTATTGAGAGAAACTTCTTATCAAATTCAATGTGTGTTTGCTTTAAATAGCTTTTAATATTGTCCATGTTATTATCCTTTTTTTTTTTTTTCTTAACAGCTTTTTTGTTTGGCTCTGTGGCAGCCAACTGCAGTTGCCATATGTTGTGAGATTTGGAACACACCTTCTTCCAGTCTCTTTTATTCTTTACTGTTCGGGTCTTAGGACTAGCTTCTGCATCTCCACTCAATTCCATATCCGTAGGACGCCTTCATTTTAAATTTGAAAATTTGCCCATACTTATTTTTTCTAACTAGAAACATAATTTAATTATATTATAATTAAACTAAGTATTTCGATTTAATTACCAATTACAGTTTACATAGGAATTGCTATAACTGGAGCTGTCTGCATGAAATATCCAAATAAACGCATTATAGTGTTATATTAGTGTATAGAAGAAAAGCATTTGAACGGAGTCAATCTGTCCACTGATTCGATCAGTGATGTGTTTGTGAATAATGCTAGAAAAAATGCTGGTGTCCCATACATGCACTACTACATCATAATGATGCCTTATGCAATGCAATGGGTAAGGTGAAATGCTGTCTCATCAAAATAGGATAAAATGGTATTGAAGAGGGAAAAAATTTTTTACAATTCTTCAGTGTTTAAATTTAATTAAAATTAAATACAATTAAAATTGTAGTTCCTCAGCCGCGGTAGTCTCATTCAAGTGCTCCATAGCCACATGTGTCTAGCGGCCACTTTATTGGATGCCACAACTTGGACTGTAGGAGAATGAGAACTGATTGTTAGGGTGCCACGCATTTTGTTAGATAGTTGGATCTCAAAGAAAGGATCTCAATTATTCCTCAGAACAGTCCTGTCTATTGTTACCTACATTGTACATGAAAAATCGAGACTCAGTGAGATTTAGTGACTTGTCCAAGGCCATACAGTTAATCAGTGAAGGAGCTAGAATGCAGCTGTAGTCTGAACCCAAAGTCCATGCTATGTGTGCCGTGATGGTGTGGGGCCCCTTGCTTTGGTGTAATCATATACATAACTGAACCGGAAAACCAGATGCTTTTCCCTTATCTCCCTCACGCCTGGATCCCTTTTGAAATTCATAAGTCTCTAGTTGTTTTAACAATCTTGTATGAGTGAAAGTTGGAACAATCAACAAATATATATTGTCTCCTATGGGTCAGGCACTACTCTAGTGAACAAGAAACAAGAGCCTCTGCCTTCATGCAGTTTACAATGTTACGCAAAAGGAACAGAAAATGACAATAAAAACACTGTCGGTGAGATACTTTTCTCAAAACTAAACACTGTGAGCTTGCTTACAATGATGCTCTTTAAAGTGACAGTGGTTTTTGTGATCTTAGGGTGGGATAAAGTCATCTCTGCATACAGTAATTCTGCCAAGGGTGGTCGTGCAAATAGGTCCTTAGTAGGAGCTTTTGCTATTGAACAGGAAGGTATCACCTCCAATTTTGGGTAATTATTTTCATTCCTGTCCATTTGTCCATTATTATCCTTGGGGGTCTAATGTGTTCTAGTCTCTAAGGAGAAATGGGCAACAGGGCAAAGGGACAAATGGTAAAACTAGAAAGGCAATGTCAGGCCGGGCATGGTGGCTCACGCCTGTCATCCCAGCATTTTGGGAGGCCAAGGTGGGCAGATCGCCTGAGGTCAGGAGTTCGAGACCAGCCTGGCCAACATGGTGAAACCCCATCTCTACTAAAAATACAAAAATTAGCCAGGCATGGTGGTAGGCGCCTGTAATCCCAGCTACTTAGGAGGCTAAGGCAGGAGAATCACTTGAACCTAGGAGGTGGAGTTTGCAACTGCATTCCGGCCTGGGCAACAAGAGTGAAATTCTCTAGAAAAAAAAGAAAAAAAGAAGAAGGGCATTGTCCTCCCAGATGAAGAATGTCAGGTGGATTGGAGACTTATTGTCTCCTGATAAGGGAAACACATTCAGATCACCCCATACTAAGGTACTGATGTGATCAGTAAAACTGTGATCGGTAAAAGCAACGTATGGGACCTATGGTTTCTTTTCAGGCTACTGTAAAAGCTACAGGAAGTTTCCTTTGGGTGGTGCAACCAGCTTTATAAAACTCTACCACCTGTGGTTTAGGATGCAGCTGAGGAGCACTGGGGGCTGGATCTTCAAGGGTAGAGATTTATGCATACGAAAGTTTTTTTTTTTCTTGAGTAAGGCCTCAGGGGAGATAATGCTTGCAGAATATTTTAGAGTTCAACCAGATCGCCGTACAAATGGGGAAACCTAAAGTTCAGAGAGTTTACATGATTAATCTAAAGCCACACAGCATATTCATTCAGTGAGACTAGGACGTCTACATTTTCTTTCCAGCTAATGAGTTGTGGGTGAGGAGAGGAGGTGGGAGGGAGAATCGGAAGAAGCTAGAGACTGTGTGGAAAGCTCAGTAAGGCTAGGGTTTAAAGTCTGCTCCTGTATTTTCTACTCTGATGTTAGGCAGGTTTCTTCATTCTCCTGAGCTTCAGAATCTCAGCTGTGAAATGGGGATGACACAAACTTCCTAAGGTTTTGGTAAAGACTTGATGAAATGACGGACTTATGTGCAAACACCTTGACCTCTTCAAGGTCTGCAAAGTAGCACTTCCTTTTGTTGGGCTTCAAACCGTCTATTTCAAACTTCGAGCTCCCCAGGCTCCAGTATTAAGTGTTCTGGATGGGTAAATCAAATTCTACTGCCCTCCACCTGCTGGCCCCAACCTCCCCAGTGACTCTTTGTGTACCAAGATGTCCCCAGTTCTCCCCAGCATCCTGTTTCCGTGATCATACCCTGTACCCATCTCTCCTTTGTCACCTCTCAGAATCTTGCCCATCCTAGCTGGAGCTTCACCTAACAATGAGAAGCTTTTACAAGTATTTGGAGAGTGTGACAGGCTTTAAAGTGCTTTCACAGACATTCTCCCCTTTGATCCTCACAACAGCTCTGTGGGGGAGTCAGGGCAGCTGTTATCATCCAAATTTTACCACTAAGGAAACTGCAGCCATAGGGGCTAAATGATTTGCCCAAGGCCACAAGCTAGCGAACCACAGGCTTTGAGGTCAGAAAGTCCTAGGTTCAAATCTCAGCTTTGCCACTTGCTAGCATTGCAGCCTCGGGTAAGTTTTAGAGCTATCCTGAGCCTCAGTTCCTCCATCTATAAAAT
The DNA here is from genome assembly GCF_009828535.3 of Hylobates moloch. Taxonomy (NCBI): domain Eukaryota; kingdom Metazoa; phylum Chordata; class Mammalia; order Primates; family Hylobatidae; genus Hylobates; species Hylobates moloch. The sequence continues at coordinate 68,832,117 of NW_026652289.1, forward strand.
GAGGATATTTGTTGTGTATCTGCAAGGTTGCATATTGTGAATGCATAGTACTTTGTAGACAGCAAGTATTCAGCAACCCAGACCAGAATCCAGTGCATCTGGCCATTTCTCTAAACGATTCCTCAACACCACTCCAACTATTACATTAATAAGGAAGGGCTTTCATCTCTCAAATTCAGGAGCGTTCGTTGTCTTTATCCGGAGTCTTCGATTTCATGCCTCAGGAAGTAAATCTGGCTGACAAACAGCAAATAGGATTTTTCCAAGACACTGTTAAGATCATAAAAGAGAAGAGCTGAAAATCACTTTTTGGGAAGGAACCATGGCAGCCCCAGGAATCCCAGCAGCTCCTTGGTGGCGGCCATTGGGTGACAGTGCCAACTGCCTCCCCCCCACCTTGTCTGTCTCTTTCCACCCAAGATCCAAATTTACAGAAGATCTGATTGACCTAACCTGGGTCAGGTGCCCACCATGTGGGCAGATGGGTGGGGGTGACTGGCAGCCCACTGGACCGATATGGAATGGAGGAAAGGCAGTTCTATAAAGTAAAAATGCTCTTCGGTAAATGGAGTTCATTACTTAGTGCTCATGTGACTCTGTGTGGCTGTTTGTATTTGCTTGTGCTTCTATCTTAGCATCCTGGGAGGTCAAGGTGAGAGTGAGGGAAGGACACCTCTGTCTTTCTTTTTTTTTTTTTTTTTTTTTTTTTGAGACGGAGTCTCACTCTGTCACCCAGGCTGGAGTGCGGTGGCGCCATCTCGGCTCACTGCAAACTCCGCCTCCCGGATTCATGCCATTCTCCTGCCTCAGCCTCCTGAGTAGCTGGGACTACAGGCGCCCGCCACCACGCCCGGCTAATTTTTTGTATTTTTAGTAGAGACGGGGTTTCACCGTTTTAGTCAGGATGGTCTTGATTTCCTGACCTCGTGGTCCACCCGCCTCGGCCTCCCAAAGTGCTGGGATTACTGGCGTGAGCCACCGCGCCTGGCTGGACATCTCTGTCTTATGCTTCAATTTAATATGGAAGCCCAGAGAGGAACCTACTACCTTGCCCATAATTGGTGCTCAATAAATATCAGATGATTTTATTACAGCCTTCAGTCTTTCCAATACAAATTAAGTTAGATCTTTCCTGACTTATCCCAGCTTCTACACCTCAGCACTCTTACCTACATGCAGCCACCAATAAAGCAATCAATCAATAACAATTCACCTAATTAGCTTGCTCACATGAACCAGTAAGTTCCTCAGGCTTAGCTGCTTCCCATCACAACCACTGTGTGGGGTGCCAGGTGTCTTGCCAAAGGACTTGATTAATAAGTTGTTATAATTGAAGCTGAATACAATTAATTGCATAATTTTGAACTCTTCAAGTTTAATTCCATGAAAATTACATCACAGAATTGGGGCATGATAAAGTATTTCTAACCAAAGGAGTAGAGGGAACTTGCATAACCACTGGTTCATATTTGTGACATGATATGCACACACCAGGCATGGACGCTTTCCGTTGTTGTCACCAAAAACTCATGCAGCTCAAATACTTAAATGAATTCTCAAACATGTGGTTCACAATTGAAAAAAACCTGGACATTATCCTAGTCAGTCCCGACATTTTGATAATGATGTCCTCCTTAAATCTGTCCCGGTTTTGTTTTTTGTCTGCAAGCACAGATCACAGATCTACTCCTATCTTGGGGTTTGTTTGGGTTGGTTTGATGTGTTCGTATTTTCTCTCTCTTTGCAGTTCTGTTAAATGTGTTCTTTCAAATGGTTACTAACTTGCTGGAGGACAGGGTAGAACATAGCTGATGAATAAAAATAGTGCTGTCTGCCTTTGACAAAACTTTTACCCAATTGAGCCAGCAAGATTTTCATGAAGAAAATCTGAGAAATTAATTAATTAACTGTAACTGAATTTCACCTCTTTAACCTTAACTCGTGAGCAAACCTGAGCTAAATAAACATCTGACCATTCAATCTCTTTCACTTAAGGTTAACTTGAGTTTATTATTCAGGCTACTGCCCTTGTGTATTAGGCAATGCATAAATTACGCATACTAATTACCCTGGATGGGGCACCACTTTAATGAATTCTTTTAATTAAACTGCAACACAGTGGTTTTGCACAGGATGGTCTATATTTCATCCTTAAACTATGTTAACCTTCATCTTTGTCTGGGCAGCTCACATGTCCAACCGGAGAAGGTCTGAGTTTAATTCATCTAAGTATATACATTCCACAACCCCCACTCCTTGACTATCATAGGAAAATTTGAAAGATGTTTCTCTTCTGCTTTGAGGTTAAGAAATTAGATGCCTCTGTGAAAAGTTATGATTCTGCTGGGGATACTGAGATGGAAAAGAAAAAGACAAAACAAAGAAAAACTAAAATGACAGAATCAACCAGCACAACACTGCAGTCTTTAAAATATAACTAATAAAAGGAATTAACAATGTTCTAATTAAAAGCAAAGAACATACTTCACTTTGCAATCTGTATATTCTTGAGTTTACAGCAAATAATCCTTACCATGAGTCCAATTTTCAAGGATACAATCAGTTCTCTAGTATCTGGAACACTTCATGGATACAGCAGTAGAGAAGATTGAAACCAGTGCATATTTTAGCCATGAGTATATACCTTCTCTTGTCTCTTTACTAAGCTCCTGCTTCTAAGTAGGAAAATTGACTGCCTTGAGTTTTACCTCCCTGGTATCCGATTGGGAGTTGTGGGGAGAGGAAACAGTTGAGGTACTACCTAGATCCCAGGAAACTTCACTCCCTTGGGTAGTTCAGCTGGGAGAGCAGAGGCTCCAGTTCAAGTCAATATATGTTAATTGAACACCTATTGTAGTTTTAGCCCTGTGTCTGTGCCAAAATATTATGGTGATTGAGAATTGTTCTATTTGTGTTATTTTTTTAAAGAAAAAGGAATGCATTTCTGTGTTTATATTTGTACTTACGTAGATGAATTCAGGAAGATGCACAAAAAACTGTTGAGAGGGTTTGCTTCTGAGAAATATTAAAGGTCTTTGTTGGGAGGGAAAAGCACTTATTCTTTATCCTTCTCCTTTTCCTCTTCCCTTTTTTTTTTTTTTATCATGAGCATGTGATCCTTTATCATTTAAAACTTTGAAACAATAAAAATAACTAGGGCGTTCATAGTTCACTCAGGGAGAAAAGCACATACAGTGTAATATATTAATAGCAAGTGCTGTGAAAGGTGAACACACAAACTCTTCTACAGACACAGAGGCAGGATCATCTAATAGTGTCTATTGGAGTCAGGGAAGACTCCTTAGAGGAGGTGGCATTTAAGTTGGGTTTTGAAGCATGAGTGTGAGAGTTTTTCAGGTTAAGACTCAGCCATTGAGTAATGGGAAGAGGAAGATAGCATAAGATGATTCCATCCACCCAAGATTATTCTGTCTTAGAAATCCTGTTAGTAGATATGCTACTCTAGGGCTTTCCTGGTGACATGTAGAAATAGCATTGGAATGGGTACAAAAAAGTTAGAAAGAATGAATAAGACATACTATATCATAGCATGACAGGGTGACTATAGTCAATAATAATGTAACTTTACATTTTTAAATAACTTAAAGAGTGTGACTGGATTGTTTGCAACTCAATGGATAAATGCTTGAGGGGATAAATACCCCATTCTCCATGATGTTCTGATATACTTATTTCACATTGCATGCCTGTATCAAAACATCTCATGCACCCCATAAATATATATACCTACTATGTACCCACAAAAATTAAAAATAAAATAAAACTAGCATTTGAATCATTCTGATTTCTGACAAGAAGGTGATTGGGAGTGATACATCGTAGATAATCTAAAAAAAAAATTTGTTCACTCTAGAAAATAATGGGACATGCCTGAAATCCAAACTTCAGAGTTTTTCCAAAAGTTCCTGAAAAATTTTCACCAAGCCCTAACTTAACCTAAAATTTGTACAAAAGCAACTAACCTGGAGGTAGGATATAACTGATCTTCATTTTGTTGAGAAATATAAGGAAAATATGGCATTTTTTAAATCAGCAAAGCCTAGCTATTAAAACATTTCATTACATTTGGAAATGGTATCCCCACCTACACCTTGTAGCCACAATAGAGGAAGAATAGGGAAAGTAAAGAGCATGGTGGTCTCAAATTCCATATTTTGCCATTGATGGAGTTCTTTGGGGCACCAAATTTCCTTGTGATGAAGCTATTAAGGATCCCCTGATATCAACTGGGTGGTTCCAAGCCAGGAAAAGGAACCCAGCATCCCAAGCACAGAGCAACAAGTCCTAGAAAGAGGGATTTGGTAGAACTTGGCTTGGCTCTCCAGGCCTCTTAGAGATCCCTTGTGCATATGTAACAACCAGGGGAAGAGGCAAGGTGATTTATCTCATCTCTACCCTGATGCTGGTATGATCAATACCTTTCAGTTACTTACTGAGCCAGGGCTGTATGCCAGATGCAGGAAATGCAAAGATGGATGTTGCATGGTTCCTGCTCTCCAATAGCTCACAGGGAAAAGAGAGTCAGAGACAATCCACTGTAATACAGAGGACTGAATGTATTTCTCTAGCCAAAGCCAAGCACAGAGCTGGGAACCAGGACTCTTCCCCATGAAACTGGGAAGATTTCTCAGAGAGCCTGAAGACTCCTGAGTACAGTGCAAATATACCTTTAAAATGGAATCTATTCAAAGGCTTAACTGACGTTTTCATTATTTTAGACCAAAGAAGCAGAAGAAAGGCTGATGTGCATAGGTAGAATATAATATAAAGGCAGAATTCTACAATGGGTAGATGGCTATACCCAAAGAAAAATTTTTCGCTCCTCTGGTGCTCAGCAAATTCAGGAAGCCCCATAGTTTGTTAAACAATCTATGACAAAAACTAGGCTCCAGAGTGAATTTTTTATGATGACAATAGTGGCTCCTGAGACATACAACTCAGGTCCCCTTTGGATGTGCTGTGTGACATTGGATATGTAGCCTCTCTGATTCTCAGCTTCTTCATCTGTAAAACTTGGATAATAATAGGACCTACATCACAGGGTTGTTGATGGGGATTACATGAGATAATGGATGTAAGGTGCTTAGCAAAGTGATAGGCCCCAAGTGAGTAATCAGTAAGTGTTAGCTGTTATAATAATTAGTATGAGTAAGGCAACTACATCTCAGAATGCTAAACAAGAGCATTTCTAAACACGAGGGTTTTATGGCCAAACCACCAGAAATGACTGTAGGAGTCTTCTCCATTTACATGGGCGTGTGAAACTGCAAAAGCCACACACACACACACACACACACACACACACACACACACATTTATTTCGGTTTAGAAACCAAATTACTGTTACTGAGGACCTATGTGAAAGACCTGGGATGAATCCTTAAACAACCAAATGTGACTTTTATTGACTTACTTAAAAGCGGAGAGTGTTAGTCCTTTCTGGCCCTGATGAATTCCTCAGAAATGACGTGTATTTCACACAGAAGGTGAGTGCATGCTTGTGTTCAGGTGTGCCCGTGAGTAGAGGGTATATCTCAAATAGCAGGAGCACCAGCACTGGAGAAAAAGGCCCTGGCCCCAGGAAGGCACAGTCAGGCCCTCTGTAGGCAGCCACCTGGGGCTGCCCACTCCCCTGGAGTGGCTCCAGGACTCAGCGCCAGTGCGCTCCGCTTTGATCCTTTTGTGTTCTCAGGGCTTCCCAGGTGGCGTTTCTGCCCCAGGCTGTCTACACACAGAGTGTCTTCAGGCTGTCCTCTGCAGGAACATATGCTGTGACTTACCATCTGGCCTTTATGCAGCTCTCCAGCGGCCATGGTATGAAAACCTGCCTGTTTGGCAGCTACAAGTGCCCACAGTCTCTTTGGTCTCTTTCTTGGTCTGAGTGTTTTTCAACATCAATGGATGTAATTAAGAAGAACTCAATCAAGCATATGGACTCAGGAGTCCGTTATGACCAGGAAGGGAGCTCTACCTTGGAAGAAGAGCTGCTTGGGGCGGGCCCAGCCTTGGGCTCCGGGGCAAATGGAGTGCCTGTGGCAGTGGGCCTGGCACACTGATTTACAGCTAAACACACTGGCTCATTGCACAGGCTCAAGGCTCAGCTCTAGACGGAAGCTTGGAGCATTGTGACGCTCACTGACAGCCAGAGCCTGGCTGAGGGGAGCACAGGCAGCTTGCTGATGAGAGAGAGTGTGTGTGTGTGTGTGTGTGTGTGTGTGTGTGTGTGTGTGTGTGTCTTGGCTCTATACAATGGGCAGAACACCAGAACTGCTCAAATCCAAGGGTCAGCATTATTTACGTTGTTGCTCTTTGAACAGAGAAAGAACTGCCAGTTGCTGGATGGAAGTTATTTCCAGAAGGTATGGAGGGAGACGCCAAAAGCCATCTCCAGAGAGTTGAAACTAAAAGATAAATTTTGAACGTATAAATCACTGAATATATATACAATGGAATTCTAGGCAGCTAAAGAAAAGGCTGGGGAAATTCTTTACATACTGATATGGAAAGAACCCCAAAATGGGTTAAATGAAAAAAAAAAAAACCTCTTCTACTATTTGCATAAGAAGGTTGATAAGGTTGAGGGTGAGATGGTTGTGTTTGTACTGGCTCATATATGGATAATAGCATCTGGAAGGATATAGGGAAAATTAATAATGGTGGTTATCTATGTTGGGAAGAGAGGAAGAACATGAGCAGATGGGGAATTGCATGGGAATTTTTACTGTATACTTTTATATAGAGTCATGCATCACTTAATGACAAAGATACCTTCTGAGAAATGTGTCACTAGGTTATTTGGTTGTGCAAACATCATAGAGTGACTTACACAAATCTAGATAGCATAGCCTACTACACACCTAGGCTATACACGATAGCCTACTGCTCCTAGGCTACAAACCTCTATATATAGCATGTTACCTCTATAGCCACTACCGGTCCATGGCCTCTTAGGAACTGGGCTGCACAACAGGAGGTAAACGGTGGGTGAGTGAGCATTACCGTCTGAGCTCCATCTCCTATCAGATCAGCAGTGGCTTAAGTTTTCATAGGAGCATGAACCCTGTTGTGAACTGCGCATGCAGGGATCTAGGTTGTGCTCCTTATGAGAATCCAATGCCCAATGAAAACATCTCCCACCCCCATCCGTAGAAAAGTTGTCTTCCATGAAATCGGTCCCTGATGCCAAAAATGTTGGGGACCGCTGGTATAAAAGATAAAAAATGGCACGCCTGGATAGGGCACTTATGAATGAAGCTTGCAAGAGTGGAAGTTGTGGCCAGGCACGGTGGCTCACACCTGTAATCCCAGCACTTTGGAAGGTCGAGGTGGGCAGATCACAAGGTCAAGAAATCAAGACTATCCTGGCCAATATGGGGAAACCCTGTCTCTACTAAAAATTCAAAAATTAGCCAGGCATGGTGGCGCGCACCTGCAGTCCCAGCTACTAGCGGGGCTGAGGCAGGAGAATTGCTTGAACCTGGGAGGCGGAGGTTGCAGTGAGCTGAGATCATGCCATTGCACTCCAGCCTGGGCAACAGAGACTCTGTCTCAAGAGTGGAAGTTGCTCTGGGTGAGTCAATGAGTGAATAGTGGGTGAACGTAAAGGCCTAGGACATTACTGTACAGTACTGTAGACTCTATAAACACTGTACACTTAGGCTACACTATATTAAATATATTATTTTCAATCATAAATTGATTTTAGCTTACTAAAAGTTTTTACTTTATAAGCTTTACCCCAGCTACTCAGGAAGCTGAGGCAGAAGGATCATCTGAGTCCGCAGGAGGATTGCTTGAATCCAGGACTTCGAGTCCAGCCTGCACAACATGGCAAGACCCATCTCTAAAAAGCAAAACAAAACAAGCCACTTAATTGTTTTAAACTTTCTGACTCTTTTGTAACAACATTTAGCTTAAAACACAAACACTTTGGATAACTGTACAAAAGTATTTTCTTTTTTTATATGCTTGTTCTATAAGCTTTTTTACTATGTTTAAAAATGTTTTAATTTTTACTTTGTGAACTTTTTTGGTAAAAACAAAGACACAAACATACACATTAGGCCTACACAAGTTCAGGATCATCAGTATCACTGTCTTCCACCTCTACATCTTGTCACACTAGAAGGTCTCCAGGGACAATAACACACATGGAGCTGTCCTCTCCTATTATAGTAATGCCTTCTTCTGGAACATCTCCAAAAGGACCTGCCTGAGCTGTTTTACAGTTAAACTTGTTAATATATAAGTAGAAGGAGTGCACTCTAAAGTAACAATAGAAACTATAGTAAATATATAAACCTGTTAACATAGTCATTTATTAGCACTATAAGGTACTACGTATTGTACATAATTGTGTGTGCTATGTGTTTATTCAACTGGCAGTAGAGTTGGTGTGTTTACACAAGTATCACTACAAACACATGAGTAATGTGTTGTGCTATGATGTTATGATGGCTACAACATCACTAGGCAAAAGGAATTTGTCAACTCCATTATAATCTTATGGGACCACTGTCTATGTGATCCAACATTGATCAAAAGATCGTTACGCTGTGCATGACTATAATTTAACCTAATTTTAAAATGTATTGCCCCTTTTAAAATTAAATAAATTTTAATATGTTTAAAAGTTGTCAAGGTGACATTATAAAATATTGACAAGCCAGGGGAGATTGCATACTAGTAGATTTAGAAATACATTTTTATTAGTTTCTGTGCACATCTCTCCACATGATTAAAGCCATTTGATTGCTAATAATATTCTCCATAATTTATTGTCATATGATAGAGTAACTCACACATTGCATTTTCACATTGAGCATTTTTATATTAAGAAACTAAAATAAAAGTTGCATTAATTAACAAATTCCAGGTTTAGATGTGGTTATGTGCTAATAACTAGAAGGCAGCATTAAGCCTTTGCCCTTTTTTCTATTGAATCAAGTAACATTTATTGAACAAGTGTCATGTGTTGTTGACAATTTGCTCTAGAATCCAGTTTCCACTGTGTGAAACTCTATCTGTGTAGAATAATGCATGGTATATCCAGACAGGAATAGGTTTGGTTCAGGAACTTTTCTGACAGATTATTTACTTCTCTGGTTTGTCCAGAAAGAATATCATTTGGTGCCTGCATGTTAAACTGTTTTTGTTTTTCTAACAATACACACGGGCATCGGGAAGATGACCAAGATGCTGCTATTTACAAACTAGTAGAATCACAGATATTCATGTTCTCTCTTTCTCTCTCTCTCACACACACACAAAATACAGAAATTTAACCATAGAGCTTCTTGTAATAAATCCATGTCCACTTCTCTAAGAAACTACAAAAATATTTACTGTAGTGGTGTTGCACTGTGTAAATGTAACTAAACCGAAACTCATTTCTCTGGGATTCCTTTCCCTATAGGGCTCCAGGTTTGCATGAGCCACAAGAGAAACTTGCCTGAAATTTGGAAGACAGCAGTGAGGCAGCATTAATTTTCAGTCTTTGAGGGCTGGTTTAGGGTGCCATGCACTACAGTGACTTGCACAAGTTGTCACTGATCTGCTAGCTCACCTTGTGGGTACAGATGTGGGTTGTAATTGGGCTCACAGCTCCTCTGGCTCCCACCAGATTTCCTCCCTCAGTTTTTCCATGTCCTGGGCCAGGCATGTGTGCAGCTCCATGGCAAAATATACTAGCTTTCCCTGCAAGTCACCCACATTATGAAGGATGGAGGCCCAGAGAGACGGATACAGGTTCCAACATCTTCCTGCGTTCCAATTTGCCCTTTTCTCCTCTACTTCATACCAAGACTTCTTTCCCAATTGCCAACTTAGCTGAGTATGTCAACCTCAGACCCAACATGAGAAATAGTGGTCACAATCTTGAATAGACTTCCATACTTGCTCCTACAATTGCATGAGGTCAAATCCCCATAATAAACGCTTTATTCTATAGCTCTCATAGTGTTTCTGTTTCTCTAGTTTAACTCTGATTGATATGCTTCCCCAAAATGTCCAGAGACATGTCTTAGTCTTACCATTGCTAAGAGCACAGAATACCTAGGCGTCAGTATCTCCACTTTGTAAGTAAGAAAGTGGGTTCCACAAAGAAAGTAAGCATCAAGGCTGAGAATCTCTCTGTATTAGTCAATTCTCACACTGCTATAAAACAATACCTAAGACTGGGTAATTTATAAAGAAAAGAGGTTTAATTGGCTTATGGCTCTGTAGGCCAGCTCCTGCTCAGCTTCTGGCGAGGCCTCAGGAAACATACAGTCATAGCAGAAGGCAAAGGGGAAGTGGGCATATCTTGCATGGGCCGAGCAGAAGGAAGACAGAGCAAGAGGACAGGTGACACACACTTTTAAACAACCAGATTTCCTGAGAACTCTATCATGAGAACAGCACCAAAGAGATGATGCTAAATGATTCGTGAAGGATCCACCCACATGATCCAATTACCTCCCACCAGGCCCCACCTCCAACACTGGGGATTACAATTGAACATGAGATTTGGGTGGAGACACAGATCCAAACCATGTCACTATCTAAACTTCAAAATCCATACTCTTTCTGCCAATACAATATTGCCTTGGCTTCCAAAGTAAGAGGAGAGCATAGAGCAAAAGAACATTGTCATAATATCTGAAAAATCAGCCTTCAGAATAGATTAAAGAAAACATCCCCAGCCTCTAACTGAGAGCACTGGGGTTCAAGATGGCATTTGCATTGTGATAAAAGACAAACATCAAGAATAAAAATGCTTTGCACATTCTGGGGAGATGGGGGACATTAGCCTTATAACATTTTAGCTATTTTGAATGAATGCAAGGATGAGTATTAGCCATATATTATTCAATACCATGAACTAAAATTTGGATTCATTCTATGCAATGCCAAAAAGTTGTCGTCTTTTCTTTCTTTTTTTTGAGACAGAGTCTCTCTCTGTCACCCAGGCTGGAGTGCAGTGGCACAATTTCGGCTCACTGCAACCTCTGCCTCCTGGATTCAAGCCATTCTCCTGCCTCAGCCTTCTGAGTATCTGGGATTACAGGTGCACACCACCATGCCCGGCTAATTTTTGTATTTTTTAGTACAGACAGCGTTTTGCCATGTTGGCCAGGTTGGTCTCGAACTCCTGACCTCAAGTGATCCGCCCACCTCAGCCTCCCAAAGTGCTGGGATTACAGGCATGAGCCACTAGGCCTGGCCAAAAAGTCTTCTATAACAATATTCATAAATATCCCCAAAGACTGTTTTAGAATGTGATGGTTAATTTAATAGTGTCAACTTGACTGTGCTGCAAGGTGCTTAGATTCAACATATTTCTGAGTGTGTCTGTGAGGTTGTTTCCAAATAAAATTAGCATTTGAATTGGTAGACTCAGTAAAGTAGATAGCCCTCCCCAGGGTGGGCTGGCATCATCCAATCCATTGAGGGACTGAGTAGAACAAAAAAGTGGAGGAAGAAGGAATGTACCCCCCTTTTTTTTCTACCTACCTGCATGAGCTAGGATGTCGATCTTCTACTGCCCTTGAGCTGAGATTTACACTATGAGCTCCCCTGGTTCTTCGACCTTCTTAATCTGACTGGAATTAGACCACCAGGCTTCCTGGGTCTCCAGTTTGCTGATAGCGGGTGGCACATCATGGGATTTCTCAGCCTCCATAATCACGTGAATTAATTCCTCATTGTAAATCTCTCTCTCTCCCTCTCTCTCTCTCTCGCCACACACACACACACACACACGATTGGAGATTATATATATGTTTTTGTGTGTGTGTGTGTGTGTGTATGTGTACATCCTGTTGAATCTGTTTCTTTGGAGAACTCTAATACGGAGAGTATTATGTGATGTTAGGAAATGCAGATTGTGGACAGCCTTTTGCTGGTTCCAGCTTTCCTTCCTGGGCATGCATATATAGAGATAATGCCTACACTCTCCATTGGGTTACTCTAAAAATTTCCTCTATCCAAAATTGCTAGAAAATGTTATTTTCAAATCTAAATGATGGCTATAGAAAATGCAAGTCACTGACAACTGAAAGTATACAGCAGAAGGAGAAATTCTCAATGTCATGTATTAGTTGAAAGGTAGCAGGGAAAGTATTAAGAGAGAGCAGGTCAGTTTGGGAATGAGAAGTTTCTGGAAAGCCCTAGGCTAATTCACATCTTGGGACAGAAGTGGCTGTAAATCAATATAGCCGAGAATTTTAGGTTGGGCCTATTTGAAGACAAAGGGTGCCATCGTTGTCTTAGTCTGCTCAGGCTGCTAGAGCAAAATACCACAGGCAGGGTGGCTTGAACAACAGATACTTACTTTCTTACAGTTTTGGAAGCTGGAAGCCTGTGATCAAGGTGATAGCTTATTCAGTTGTTAGAGAGGGCTCTCTTCCTGGCTTTTAGACAGCCACCTTCTCTCTATGTGCTCACATGGCCTTTCCTCAATGTGTGTGTCTGGAAAGTGAGAGAAAGAGCCAGCTCTCTGATGTCTCTTTTTATAAGGACACTAATCCTATCAGATCAGGGCCCCACCATTGTGATCTCATTTCACCTTAATTACTTCTGCAGAGGGAGGATTCAACCTTGATTGTAGGTCACCAGTAAACAAGAGTAAATGAAAAGACCCTCAGATTTTAGCTTTGTGCTTGAACTTCTATTTTTGTCTTTCACAACAGCATCTCAAAATTTGCCAACATGCTCAGGTTGTAACCCTTCTGATTAAAGAAATAAGTCCTGCTTTACCTTAATAGGCAATTAGCTTTGACAATCAAATAGAGTTGTGATTAATGACTTTGCTAATTGTTCTTCCTGATGTGCACGCTAATACAAGCAGAATGCTCAGAATTCTCAGGAACATTCATTCTTTGAGTTTGCCATGCTTTATCATTGTGGATCCAAAGCTGAGAGAGACATAAACTTAGCCCCCCAGGAGATCAGAATCTAGTACAAAAAAGTATGTGAACAGATATACTGCAACAAGGTAGCAATCTTGTCAATTTTCCTGATGTCTGGCACAGCATTGACATAATGTACACCTTGGCCAGTTAATTACCAATGACCCCAGCAGGATGGCAAGCAAGAAAACACGCAGGAGAGATTCAGAATGCGTAGCATGACAGTATTCAAGGATATTGTCAAAGCTGGGCAAAATGTTCAAACTATGCAAGCCAAGTGGAAGCCAGAAGTTTACTCTAAAAGAAACTGGAACAATATTCCCAATTGTTGAGTTAATTGTTTTTGTATAAAGAAATCCTACCTGGGCCGGGCACAGTGGCTCATGCCTGTAATCCCAGCACTTTGGGAGGCCGAGACGGGTGGATCACCTGAGGTCATGAGTTCGAGACCAGCCTAACCAACATGGAGAAGCCCTGTCTCTACTAAAATACATTAGCCAGGCGTGGTGATGCATGCCTGTAATCCCAGCTACTCGGGTGGCTGAGGCAGGAGAATTGCTTGAACCTTGGAGGCAGAGGTTGCAGCGAGCCAAGATTGCACCATTGCACTCCAGCCTGGACAACAGCAAAACTCCATCTCAAAAAAAAAAAAAAGAAAAAAAAAAGAAATCTTACCTGTTCTTTAGGAGCCAACTCCTCCATTAAGCATATTCTGATTCTCACAGCTGGAAGTGCTCATTTGCCCTTACAACACTCTAGAACTCTGTTCCACTCACCTGCTGTTTGTCATTCAATGCCTTCTTACATACCTAAAAGCTATATGTCAGAACTGTAGGATGTCAGACTAGAAAGATCTCAGAGAGATCCTGTGGTTTTGCTTCCTCCATTTACAGATGGGGAAACTGAGACCCATCCAAGGAACATTCAGTGAGAGATTAGGCCTTTCTGAAGCGGTGACAATTAACCACAGACTTAAAGGAGGTAGAGGGAGTTAGTGCAATGCTCAGAGAAGGCTGAGTCTGAGAAGGCTTCATATCTAGGAGGCTCTGGTAGCTGCAGCAAAGTCTAAGGAGAGTGACCAGGGATAAAGTCAGAGAGAAGGTGGTGGTGTGTTCAGATCCTGAAGGGCCTGTTGGCTTACACAGAGTCATTCACGCTGAGGGAAATGTGAACCATTACAAGGATTGTTTAAAAATCAGCTTTAGTGAGGTATAATTTACATAGAGTAAAATTCACCAGTTTTAAGTGTATGATTTGATAGATTTTAATGACTGCATAGACTTGAGTAACCATCACCACCACAATCATGATATGGAACACCCACCTCAAAAGTGGGTGTTCAAAAGTTCCCTAACACCCCTTTGAGGTCATCCCTGTCTCCACTTCCAGCTCTTGGCAACCACTGATCTGATTTCTGTTCCTATATTTTGCCTTTCACGAAATGTCATGTAAATGAAATCACAGACGTGTAACCTATTGTAGCCGGTTTCTGTTACTTACAACGAAGCTTTTAAGACTCATCCAAGTGTCGCATATATCAGTAATTCATTTTTTTTTTTTTTATTGCTGAGAAGTATTTTGTTAAAAGGATGTACCAGTTTGTTTACCCATTCACTAGCTGAAGAACATTTGGACTATTTCCAGTTTGGGACCATTATAAATAAAGCTACTATAAACACTTATATAGGGATCTTATGCCATTATTATTTTTCTTGGGTAAATCCCAAGGAGTGGAATTTTGGATCATTCAGTAAGGGTATATTAAACTTCATAAAAACTACCCAATTATTTTACAAAGTGGATGTCCATTTTTTTTTTTTTTTTTTTTTTTGAGAAGGAGTTTCACTCTTGTTGCCCAGGCTGGAGTGCAATGGCACGAACTCGGCTCACTGCAACCTCTGCCTCCTGGGTTCAAGTGATTCTCCTGCCTCAGCCTCCCGAGTAGCTGGGATTACAGGCATGCACCACCATGCCCAACTAACTTCGTATTTTTAGTAGAGACGAGCTTTCACCATGTTTTTCAGGCTCGTCTCGAACTCCTGACCCCAGGTGATCTGCCCGCCTCAGCCTCCCACAGTGCCGGGATAACAGGCGTGAGCCACCGGGCCCGACCAGTGGATGTCCATTTTCTATTCTCATCAGCACTGTATGAGAGTTCCAGTAGTCTTGTATCCTCATCAATACTTGGTATTGCCAGGTTTTAGCCATGTTAATTAATGTGGCTTAATGGTAAGTCTTGAAATCAAGCAATTTCTAATTTGCATTTCCCTAATGAGTAATTTTTTTTTAGCACATGTCTTTTAAGTGCTTATTTGCCATTCACAATATCTTCCTTAATGAAGTGTCTGTTCAAATCTTCTGCTCATTTTTTTAGTCTCTTATTATTGAGTTGTAAAAGTTCTTTAGATATGTTTTGGTATAAGTCCTTTATCGGATATACAGAGTGACAAGTCTTGTGGCTTGTCATGTTTCTTAATTCCAGTGTATCCATTAATTTTTTTTTAATGGCTCAAGCTGTTGTATCCTCTCTAAGACATCTCTACCGAACCCGAGGACACAAAGATTTTTTTTTCCTACTTTTTCTCCTGGACATTTTAGAGTTTTAGGCTTTAGATTTAAGTCGATGATCCAATTTGTTAGTTTTGTGAATGGTATAGGATAGCAGTTAAGATTTTTGTCATGTAAGTGTTCAGTTTTTCTAGCATTCTTTGCTGAACAGACTTCTTTTAGCCATTGAATTACCTAGGCATCTTTGTTGAAAGGCAAGTAACCATACATGTATGGGTCTATTTCTGCTTTATGTCTATCTTTATGCCAACACCACATATCTTGGTTAACATGGCTTACTGGTAAGACTTGAAATCAGATAGTGTAAGTGCTCCAATTGGCTTCTTCTTTTCCAAAATTGTTTTGTGTATTTTAGGTCTTTTAGATTTCCACAACAATTTTATAACCAGCTTACCAATTACAACAAAACCCTTTAGAGAGTTCTGAGTAAAAGAATAGCATGAACTGACTTACATTTTAAAAAGGATCACTCTGATGGCTGTGACTTGCTCAATATCAAAGCTACTGGATAGACTGGACTTGACTATCCATTATATAAGGATATCTCAATCCAGTGGATCAAATGAAAAGTAAACAAGCATCATCTTATTAGCAAGGGTTCTCAAATAAATTTCAATGTACTGTGTCACCTAAAGATATTTTACAGAAAATTTAAGAATATTAGAATGTTAAATACATTTAGACTAGGTCCAGCAGATGAAACTGACTTATGATTGCCTTTGACAAACTATTTAATGCTGAAGGGAGTGTTACTGAGCCCAGGGAACACTTCCCCAAAATAAAAGATGCTGAAGGTTGGGTGTAGTGGTGCACACCTATAGTCCCAGCACTTTGAGAGGCCGAGGCAGGAGGATCCCTTGAGCCCAGGAGTTTGAGGAAAGCCTGGGCAACATAGCTAGGTTCTGTCTCTGTTTACACAACAACAACAAAACCCTGGAATTCATGTGAATGTGTTGTACAGGGTTGCAGGAAGCTGTGGAAGTTGTCATTTGATTACTAACTAGGTTACTTTGGGCAAATAATTAAATCTGAGTTCCATATTTTCCAGCAAAACAGAGACATCGCCATTAACTACCCTATCTATCATAAGATTTGTGAGAATCAAATGTGACAATGTGTATAATGATATTGTATGGACTCTGGAGTCCAGTGTATAAACCTTGGTCACTAGAATTGCAAAAAATATAGAGGGCTGACTTTGTGGATCTGCGTATATGTTATTATTTTTTATTATGTTTCATGCTTACATATTTTTTAAAATGTTTAAGCCAGTATTTATGGGATAGCTACAACATGGTACATATTATTATGGAGTAGAAAAAACACTATAGTTAATCCAGGAGGTTATAATTTTATCAGGAAGACAAGTCTTGTACATGTAAAATAATGAGATACCAACAATAGTTCATATTTGGAAGCACTTTTCTACTTTGTTTGTTTGTTTGTTTTTGTTTTGTTTTGTTTGAGGCAGGGTCCTGCTGTGTCACCCAGGTTGGAGTACACTGGCACGATCATGGCTCACTGCAGCCTTGACTTTCTGGGTTCACGCGATCCTCCCACCTCAGCCTCCAAGTAGCTGGGGCTACAAGTGCATGCCACCACACCCAGCTCATGTTTTTGATTTTTTTTGTGGAGATCACAGTGTTGCCCAGGCTGGTCTCAAACTCCTGGGCTCAAGTGATCCTCCCACATTGGCCTCCCAAAGTGCTGGGATTACAAGTGTGAGTCACTGCACCTGGCCTTGAAAGCACTTTTCAATTTGCTGATTTCTCTCACACACTTTATCTCATTTCATTCTTACAAACAACTCTATGTAGTATGTAGCACAGTTATTTTTTGTTCTCATTTTACAAATGAGAAACCCTAGGCCCAGGAAGCTGAGATTTCTTCGAAATTATAAGGCTCATAAACAGTGGAGTTGGCACCTAAATACAGATTAATTTCTGACTCCTAGCCCAGAAAATCTATCTTGATGGTTCTCAAACTTTGATGTGATTAAAAATCGTTTAGGGAAATTGTTAAAAATGCAGGTTCCTGAATCTCACAGGCAGAGTTTCTAAATCAGTTGATCTGTGTCTAAGAATCTCATCTTTAACAGGTATTTCATATGATTCTCTTTCAGATGGCCTGCAATTTTTTCCTCACCAATTTATTTTTCTGGTGCAGAACATAAAAAGCAGAAGCAGAGAGCTACTACCCTTCTGTATAACTGGCATGGAGAGTAGAGTGGTTATGAGCACGAATTCTGGAGCCAGCTTGCCTGCTTTTAAATCCTGCTTTCATCACTTGCTAATTGGGCAAATTATGTAACCACCCGGTGCCTCAGTTTCCCTGTCTATACAATGGGGATAATACTAGTGCCTACCATGTAGGCCTATGATGGAGATGAAATAAGTAATTGTTTATAAAGTAATTAGAGCAGTGCCTGGCACACAGCAAGCTTTGTGCTTGTGAGAAGGAACCCGTAAAAATGTGAAGGACGAGGAAGAACAGCCCTTCTGCGATGCAGAGGCCTCATTCCTCACCCTAAACAACCCTGATTCCCTCCCCTCATACTCACCCTTCTGATCTTGCAGTTATCCATTGGCATCAGGTCCTGGGGAGGCTGACTGTAGCCGGTTATCTCTGCTTGCAAAGGAAGTGGAAGGTTCCGAGGGGCTCTCCGGCCCTAAGTTGACTTTGTTGCTTTATCCCATTTAAATCCACATTCTCTGCTAAAGAAAATAAACCAACACAGTAAAGCATGCTGATAGCCACTCCATCTGTATTATGGCACACAATGATGGCTGGAAGTTAAAGGTTTGATATATAGGTCTATTTTTTTGTTGCCAGTCCCTGCCCCTGAAGAAAGTATTAAAATTTCCAGATGAGTAACCAAACAATAAATAGATGAGACAGTTGCCGTGAATATCTGATTTTTTGCATAATAATGAGATATTGCTGGATAATGCACTCTGCCATCCCCAGTTTGTCTAAATTATCATTTTGATTGGTCAAATGCATAAGAAAGATATACCAATAAAGCCGTGTCAAGTGCTCCGTTGTAAATTGATGCCGGATGGAAGTTCTTTAGGGTTGAGGTGAGGTGGGGGCAGGGAGAACTGATTCTTCAGTAAGTAACTTTAGGTAGATGTTTTCTTCAGCCGATTCATAATCAAAGGCATCCGAAATTCTAGCTTCTCCAGGGCTGCATGCATAAACATGAAGTAGTTTGTGCCTTCTAAGGCCTTGTGTGTTGTTTTTGGAATTGAAAATAAGAACCAGATTTGGAACAGAAGGGTTGTTCTAGGACATCTGAGGTTTGTTTTATGTGGAGAATTTTCCCCTTGATTTTGCATCCCTGAGACATAACATCAGAGTGTTGATAGAACTTTTGAATCAGAAAGACCATTCATTAGGAAACAGGATGTCAGTAAATCCAAATAGCTCTTTTTCCACCTTAAAAAAAAAATGGAAGAATTCTACAAGTTCCAAAGTGGGGTGAAAACTAAAATTTCCTGAAGCAGTTTGACTTGCAACTCTTCTTTCTTCTTAGTTATATAACACTTGGTTTAATGTGTTTGGTAATTCATCCTGGATTCTATTTTTCAAATTTTCCTACTGTCATGTTGAATGATCATTTTTATCCTTTGCTGTTATTTAAGTGTTCCATGGCCCTGTCCTGAGGTCAGGAGCTACATCTTGACATGATTTGTGTGCCCTGCAGGACTCACATATAGTAGGTGCTCAAACAGGGCAAAGGCCTAGCACTCAGCAGTCTAGGATACTAAATAAGCTATCAATTTTTGAAACGTTTCAAAGCAATAACCATGTATAGAATTGTGTGGCATTTATTATAAATAAATATGGCAATCATTTATCAAGCACTAATCAGGAGCCAAACACCATGCAGACATTAGCTCCTTTACTACATACATCTCAGCAAAGAGAAAAGTCTTACCCCCATTTCGCTGGGGGAGAAACTAAGACTCCAATGCTCAGTAGTTGGGCCAGGGTGACACACCCAGTAAGTGAACTTGCACCTGTATGGCTCTAAGACTGCTCCTTTCACTAAGCCACACATCCTTTGCCATTACCATTGTTAAACTTCTATTACTCCATCCTTTTTTTTTTGTCTCGTGGATATCCCAGTCAATGCTGAGCTGACACCACCCCACCCCAAGCATTTGAATCTTTTGCAGTTTGGCATCTAAGTTGGCCCAGCCATGGCAGCTGGAAACTGGCATCCCCCAAAATCCCATACATCCAACGGGCTATTGGCAAAGTGGAACTAAAAAAACCTCTTTCAAGTGACAAAGCTGAAGATTTCCTGGAAGTCACCTTTCTGATGCAGAAGGCTGCATGCTGTAGTAAATGGATACTCCAGTAAAAGTTTAAAAAGTAATAAAACTGGGAAAATTTCCCTCTGCCGCCCCAGCTGGAGTGCAGTGGTGTCATCTTGGCTGACTGCAACGCCCACCTCCCAAGTTCAAGTGATTCTCCTGCCTCAGCCTCCCGAGTAGCTAGGACTACAGGCATGTGCCACCACACCCAGCTAATTTTTTTGTATTTTTAGTAGAGATGGGGTTTCACTGTGTTGGTCAGGCTGGTCTCAAACTCCTGAGCTCAAATGATCTGCCTGCCTTGACCTCCCAAAGTGCTGGGATTACAGGTGTGAGCAACTGTACCCTGCAAAACTGGGAATTTTTTTGCTTAAAAAAATATATATACCTGTAAAGAAATCCCTAGATGCGTTGGAGAAATAAAATTTGAACTTATCTCAAAATCTGTAAAATATACAGTGTGGTGAGTTGGGTATTGAAGGGAGACACTAGAACCTCAAGAGAAGAATCTTGTTGGACAGATTTGTTGTGATTAATTTATCATTAATTAATGACATCTGAGGATTATGTGAGGAAAGGGATACAAAGTGCAAACTAAACTAAAGTCTCTCCTGTATTTGTGAAGTCACTATTGGAAATGACTAAAAGTGTCTAGGACACTAGTTATTCTGACAGATACAATTTACAGCTCATTGCTTTAAACTGCATGTGTTTGTGCACTGCTCTCCCTCCCCAACCCTGTTCCCTCTCCTCATCCAGTGAGTGGTTGTGGTTTTTTTTTTTTTTTTTTTTTGAGAAGGAGTCTCACTCTGTTGCCAAGGCTGGAGGGCAGTGCTTCGATCTCGGCTCACTGCAACCTCCACCTCCCAGGCTCAAGCGATTCTCCTGCCTCAGCCTCCCAAGTAACTGGGATTACAGGCGTGCACCACCACGCCCGCCTAATTTTTCATAGTTTTAGTAATGACGGGGTTTCACCATGTTGGCCTGGCTGGTTTTGAACTCCTGACCTCAGTGATTTGCCTGCATCGGCCTCCCAAAGTGCTAGGATTACAGGCGTGGGCCACCACACCAGGCCCCAGTGAGTTATTTGAAGGCACAGATTGAGTAGTTTCCAGAGCCGAGCATAATATATGAGCAGGGTAAGTGTAGGTAATTTTGGTATAATAAAAAATAGAAGATGGTGCTACCAGTGTAGGTCTCTCTGCCTCCTTGAGTTTGGCTGTTCTTTCAAAAATGCCCTGTGCCTCAGCATGGCCGATGGAGCCACAAGCTACTGTTAACTAAAAGAGGAGAAAAGCCGAAGAGGAGAGGAGGATAGGCGTGGAAGAGAAAAAGAAGCTGGATGAACTGAAATGGATTTTGAGAATTGGCAGAAGCCCAAGACTGCAGCATATTGAAGAAAGGGATCTCTTTGAAGCCTGCTTTTCTCGGGAGCAGTAGTGGATGAATAAAGCTTCCTGTGTTGTGTGAAAATAACAATAATAATAATGATAATAATAATAATAATACTTGGGTTTTGTCCCTGGTTCCTGACACAGAGTTCCTAAAACACTTGGAATTTACTGTCTTTTGTATGCTAATGAGGTGGCTCAGGGGATGGTGGGCAGGTTCTACAGCTTCTGGATGGGAGCTGATCACCAGAAAACCAAGTGATTATAAGGTTAGAAATTTCAGCCTCACCTCCTGACCTCTGGGGAAGGGAGAGGGCTGGAGATCACATTCAGTCACCAATGATCAATGATTTGCCTACTGCCTCCATTAAAACCCCTAAATAACATTGTTGGGTGGATTTCAGTTTGGTGAACTCGTGGATGCGCTGCAAAGGTGGCATGTCCAAAGAAGGCACGAAAGCCCTGCACCCCCACACCCCCACCTCCAAATTACCTTGCCCTGTGCATTCTTTCTATTTGGCTGTCCTGAGCTGTATCCTTTGTAATAAACTGGGCAGTTGTTCTAGTGGATTACAGAATGGGGGCAAGGAGACTCTCAATTTGCAGTCAGCCAGTAAGAAGTGCAGGTAACCTGAGGACCTCATTTGTGGCTGGTGTCTGAAGTGGGGCAGTCTTGTGGGATTGAACGCTTGACATGTGGGTTCTACACTAACTATGGGTAGTGTTAGAGTTGGTGCAGGAAAATGTAAGAATTGGTTGTGTCAGAGGCATTTGAACTGGAGTGACACCATCTTGAGTAGGGGCTGGGTAAAATAAGGCTGAGACCTACTGGGGCTGCATTCCCAGTAGGTTAGGCATTCTTAGTCACATGAGACAGGAAGCTGGCAGGACTGGTATCACAAGATACAGGTTCTAAAGACCCTGCTGATAAAACAGGATGTGGTAATGAAGCTGGCCCAAGCCCGCCAAAGCCAAGATGATGATGAAAGTGACCTCTGGTCATCCTCACTGCTCATTACATGCTACTTATAATGCATCAGCATGCTGAAAGACACTCCCACCAGTGCCATGACAGTTACAAATGTCATGGCAGCTTTGGGAAGTTAACCTGTATGGTCTAAAAAGAGGAGGAACCGTTAGTTCTGGGAAATCCCTGCCCCTTTTCTGGAAAACTCATGAATAATCCACCCCTTGTTTAGCATATAATCAAGAAATAAGCATAAAAATAACCAATCAGCAGCCCTCAGTGCTGCTCTGCCTATGGAGTAGCCATTCTTTCATTTCTTTCTTAATAAACTTGCTTTCACTTTGCTGTATGGACCCATCCCAAATTCTTTTTTGTGAGGGATCCAAGAACCCTCTCTTGGGGTCTGGATCAGGACTCATTTCCAGTAACAGTTGTGGTTGTTGTTTGGAAAAGACTAACATTTAGGGTCAGAAAA
This sequence comes from Hylobates moloch, assembly GCF_009828535.3. Lineage (NCBI taxonomy): Eukaryota > Metazoa > Chordata > Mammalia > Primates > Hylobatidae > Hylobates > Hylobates moloch. The sequence continues at coordinate 68,854,751 of NW_026652289.1, forward strand.
AAAAACCCACTTAACATTTTATGAATGAATGAATAAATCAAAGAATCTTTGTTACCTGATGTGTTTTAGCCACATGTAGATGAAAACCCAATTCAAACTAGGAGAGTAAAGGGCATTTACTGGTTCATGACACTTCATATGTCAAAGGCAGAACTTGATGTACATCAGGTAACATCCAAGAGAGTGACTCAATAATGTCCCAAGGACTTTCTTTTTCTCTCCACTCTTGCTTCTGCAATGCCAGCTTCATCTTAGCAGTTTCTCTGGGGTTCCTACGAGGGCAGCCAGCCACTCCCATCCACTTCTCACTCAATTCTATCAGGAAAGAACGACTGACTTTGAAGCATTCTTGCCGCATTTCTTAGAGTCACTCTGATAGGATCAACTAAGGACCATCTATAGGATCAACTAAGGACCACATGCCTGTCTGACCAGTTACCATGGCTGAGAATGGACTACTTGTCTTAATATAGGTTTCTTGGTAGAAGCAGCTTTCTTATTACTTCATGCACTCCCAAAGTGAAACTGTAGGTTTTGGAAAGGTGAGAATAGATGCTGGGAAGGCATCCAGCTAATCTTCATTCTACTTGGGATGTGCTTACTTGATCTAACGAGTAATGTGTTTCCTAAATTGATTCATTTGTTTATATACTACCATATTATGACATATTTTAATCAACCAATCCCTAGCAAATGTTATATTCAGGAGAAGTCAGGTCTTACCATAAGCTAACTATGTAGTGTTTTACATATTGGCTTAAACCTATGGCGTGTTTGATAGCACTTTGTAAGCTACACAGTCTGTAAAAATATGAGATGGTACTGTGAGCAACTAGAGAAATATAAGGATATACTGAGAGTTGTGACTAGCTTTTGCTTTCTGATCCAAGTTCTGTAACAGGCTATGAATAAATTTATTAACAGCTCCCACATTTACAATCAAATGGATTACTTGATAAAAATCTAGACTTCATCTTGGCTTTTTACCAGATTTGTAGCTCCAATAAATATAGGTTGGCCTATCACAGGCCAATTCATACTCCACATTTTTAGCTCAGATGTTGGCAAACTTTTTCCCTAAAGAGTCAGATAATAAATATTTTAGGCTTTGCAAGCCATGTGGTCTCTGGCACAACTTAACTCTGCTTTAGTAGCCCAAAACAGCCACAGAAAATATGTAAATTAACGAGTGTGCCTATATTCTAATAAAACTTTATTTATGGTCACTGAAGTTTGAATGTCATATAATTTTCATGTGTCACAAACTATTATTATTCCTTTGACTTATTTCAAGCATTTAGAAATGTAAAAACCAGGCCTGGCACAGTGGCTCACGCCTGTAATCCCAGTAATTTGGGAGGCCGAGGCAGGCAGATCACGAGGTCAGGAGACCGAGACCAGCCTGGCCAACGTGGTGAAACCCTGTCTCTACTAAAGATACAAAAAATTAGCTGGGCATGGTGGCACGTGCCTGTAATCTCAGCTACTCAGAGGCTGAGGCAGGAGAATTGCTTGAACCCAGGAGGCAGAGGTTGCAGTGAGCCAAGATAGTGCCATTGTACTCCAGACTGGGCGACAGGGCGAGACTTCATCTCAAAATAAAATAAAAAACCATTCTTAGTACACAGGCTGTACAGCAAGCTGAATTTGGTTCGTGGGCTGAAATTTGCCAACTCCTGTTTTAGCTCAATGCCACAAACCATAAGGTTTTTGGAGAGGAGATGAAAACGGTATTCCTGAACCAATAATTTGTGCATTCCCAAAGAAAAGATCTCACTCTACTTTGCATGTAGGTTCTATAAGTTCAGTCATTATTTTTTGGCCCTCTCACTCTACTTTTGAAATCAAGGAATGGTCCAAAATTTCTAGAATTCACATTTTTACTTAAAAGTTAAAAAGATTTAAAGTTTTTGAGAAAACATGAGAGCGATTTCAGGTTATGGCTGGACACCTACAAGATTGGGCTACATCTTTGTTTGAGCTGGTGCAAGCTCAGCAGGTCCTCACTCAAACTCAACATTTTCTCCCAAAGCCACTTGCTCCCCACCATTGCTGTTTTCCATCCATGGCATCTCATTTCTAGTTAACCAGGCTTGACATTTAGTGTTACTGTATAGTGAGCATTCCAAAGGCATCCTGCTCAGCCTCAGGAATTCTGTCCAGTGGACCTGCCTCCCTGGGTCCCAGGGATGGAACTTGACCCATATGTGGCCAATCAGAGAACTGTATCTCTTTAGCTATAGTGATGACCCAAAGAGAAAGAATCAGACTCCTCCGTGGGACTTTTGATAGAACTATCAGGTTGAGTTGAGTTTCTGTTACTTGCAACCCAAGTAGTTCTGACTAAATGAATTGCCATTCAATTATTTTCATCCTTACCTCTCCCGCCCAGCACGTTTTCTCCCACTATCTAGTCAGTTACCATGTCCTCTGATTTGTGGGATATGTCTTCCAAAGTCATCTGTTTCCTTCAATTCTTAATTACTTCGCCATTACCTCTTTCTATTTGTCATGTTAGCCTCGATGGTATCCTATTCAATAGGTACTTTTTGAAGGACATGCTGCTGTATGTTGCAATGGCAGTAGACTAAACTGGCAAGGGCACTGGATTTAGAGTCAGGCAGAGTCTGGGTTTGAATCTCAGTCAGCCCCTCATCAGGAAATGTATTAGCTCCTTTAGGTATTAGTTTCTTCGTATGTGTAACAAGGGTAGCTTTTAGGGTTGATATGAGGATTAAAAAAGAATAACATATGAATCAGACCATATATATACACAGTGGGCATCTAAGAAATTAGAGTTCTTAGTACTGGGTGAAAGGAACTGTGAAAGCCCCAACTCTCATCCTTGAAAAACATTCAGGTGTCCTTCTCATGGGGCTTGCACCGTCTCCATCCATCTTCCCATTACTTCTTAACTTCCTGCTATGTGAGGCCATTTCTGTATGCAGCCTCATTGCTCATAAATCTCCTAAGGCCTACACTGGCTCCACAGACTCTTCACTCTGGCCTCCAGAGCGTCTATCTGCTCTCTTCACCTGAAATTATCTCTATAGACATTATAAAAATTAGTCAGGGAAGAAGTGGGGAGAAATGAAAATACACCATGCTTGTAGCACATTCAACATTAATCATTAGGTCAGCTTGCACTCTGACCTGCTTCCTCATAATTCTTTGCCTGCTGCCCTAGAATCACATAGACCCTCAATTATAGTTCTCCTTAACTGCTCTATAGATGATAACTTGAGCATTGTGAAATGTTAAGTTTTCCATTTGAGATATTCTTTCAGGTCCTGCATGTCAATGAAACTACTGATGTCAGCTGGTCTGAAGCACCCCTAGAGAAGATGACTCACCAAAGAATGTGGTTTCTACATCCTGATAATTTTATCACTTACCCTGTCCAATCAACAAACCCAATTTTGCAGCCCCTTGCACTCCATGAGCCCCTTAAAAACTCAGCCCAGACCTCCTTGGGGAGATGGATTTGAGTGTCTCCTCTTACCCCTCTTATCTCCTTGCTTGGCCACCCTGAAAGTATTAAATTCTTTCTCTGCTACAACCCTTGCTGTCTCTGCATATTAGCCTGTTGCTACACAGCAGGCATATGAACCTGTTGGTCCTGTAACACACTCAGTCTGACCTCCCTCTGCTCTCAACCATCAGGTCTCTTTCTACCAAGTGGGAAAAGTCACTATCTGCCATATATGCCACCCAAAGTCCCTATGCTAGTAAACTTGAATTTGAAATATTTGTCTTCACCCAGTCCTAAACCCCAAATCCTCTCAAGGCCTTCTGTTCCTCCTCTTTCTCTTCTTCCTTCTCAGAACTTTCAAAGAATCTATTCTTTCACTGAGGAGTGCTCTCCATGTGTGTCTTCTTTACTAGATGGTAAGTTCCTGGAAATCAGGATTTGTTGGGTATGTATTTGTAACTATGTCCCTGTTGCCAATTCCTAGCACAGTAGAGCATCCATGTCCATTGTTCAGTAAGCATCAGTTGAGTAGACTTTTATGGTGCTGATGGATTAAGTGATCCAGGCTCATAAACACTCTATTAGTCAGGATTCAGTTGGGAAAACAGAACTAACACTAGATATTTTATTTTAAAATTTATTTACTTATATTTTTAAGAGACAGGGTCTCTTTGTTGCCCAAGCTAGAGTGCAGCAGCATGATCATAGCTCACTGTAGCCTCAAAGTCCTGGACTTCAAATGATTCTCCCACCTCAGCCTCCCTAGTAGCTGGGACTACTGGCATGCACCGCTGTGACCAGCTATTTTTATATTTGTAGAGAGGGAGATGGCCGGGCACAGTGGCTCATGCCTATAATCCCAGCATTTTGGGAGGCCAAGGCAGGCGGTACACCTGAGGTCAGGAGTTTGAGACCAGCCTGGCCAACATGGTGAAACCCTGTCTCTACTAAAAATACAACAATTAGTTGGGCATGGTGGTAGGCACCTGTAATCCCAGCTCCTTGGGAGGCTGAGGCAGAAGAATTGCTTGAGCCTGGGAGGCAGAGGTTGCAATGAGATCACACCACTGCACTCCAGCCTGGGCAACAACAGGAAAATGCCTTCTAAAAAAAAAAAAAAATTCAGAACAGAATAGGGAGAAAGGGACAACAAGGACCCCAGTCTTTGCAACTGTATACATCTTTAAAGATGGGGTGGGGGCTGTAATGACTCCAATGGCTAAGCTTGGCCACTGAAGTAATAGCCCCAGGACCTCCCATAGTGAGCGATCATGTGCAGTACCAGGTATAAACCCTTATTTGGCAAGTTCAGCCACCAAACCAGCATGAGACAAATGAGAAGCTTGGGTGAGCCTCACTAGCCTTATCCAGCCGAAACACATATACCAAAGCACAGCTCTATTAGGGAAAGGTTGACAGACTTTCCAGACACATAGCAAACTGGCAGCCCATAACTCAAGTAGGGAGCATAAACTGTTTCTCAGGAGTCACTCAGAACTGAGACCAATGGTCAAAATAGAGGCTAGAGTTGGGACAGTAAACACAAAGACATACAACCTTCTTAAAATGCACACTTACAAAAACAGACAAATGCCAGCCTTTTGAGAGTTGCATTGAAAAAGCTATGTGAGTGCCCAAGCATACTTTAGAAAGCACCACTAATGAAGGCTGAGCATTAAGAGAAAACACCAAATGTTGATTTCCTCAATATTTGGTTCCATCGACAACAGATGAAACTATATTTACTGAGTTAGAAAGTTACATCATCCTGATTCTTCCTTCTGTCCATTTTTCCTCTTTTTAAAATCACATCAAAAGTGCAAAAATGGGCCGGGCACGGTGGCTTACACCTATAATCCCAGCACTTTGAGAGGCCGAGACAGGCGGATCACAAGTTCGGGAGTTCGAGACCATTCTGACTAACATGGTGAAACCCTGTCTCTACTAAAAATACAAAAATTAGCCAGATGTGGTGTTACACACCTGTAATCCCAGCTACTCAGGAGGCTGAGGCAGGAGAATCGCTTGAACCCAGGAAGCGGAGGTTGCAGTGAGCCGAGATCGTGCCACTGCACTCCAGCCTGGGTGACAGAGTGAGACTCCGTCTCAAAAAAAAAAAAAGTGCAAAAATGGTACTTTTTCCTCCTTCTGATTTATTTTATGATCTGATAGAGGCTGTCAGGGAAGAAAAGAGCACTCAGGTTGGTAATTTTCTTCTAACTATAAGAATGCATTCCTGCTTAGATTTCATGTGGCTGCCCTCAATTCTGGAAGATTTAAGTTAATCATGATGTATGGATCCAGGTTGGTTGGCTATACACTGAGGTCCATTTTCAAGGATGGGATGGAGATATTTCAATGTGACTTTTTTGGCACATGATCTGACTGAGATCAAAGTTCAAAAATTCCATAAGCTAGAATACAGGACTATGTTTAGTTCTATAGAAGGTTTTCTTTCCCCCAAATAAGTTAAATAGAAGACAGTTTAGGAAGAAAATGCAGTTTAGTGAAAGTGTCTTTGTATTAAACCAACATTTACTGAGAATCCATAGGGTGTAGATAATACTTATTAGCTGGGTAACCTTGGACAAGTTAGTTAAATGCCCTGTGCCTCAATGTTCCCATCTGTACAATGGGCATAATAAAAAAGTGTGTATTTCATAAAGCTGTTATTGGGATAAAATGAGTAAATTTTTTAAAAGAACTTAGAACCGTAGGGATGATCAGCTCAGAGTATGGTGGCTCGTTGTTTGAAGACTATGGAAAAGTAGTTGTGAAAATATTACTTTGGTTTTATGATTTTTATCCCCAACAAAAAACATTGATCCCAGTTCAGGAGAATGATTTCAATCTCAGCGACTAGTTATAGCATGAGGTGTGGACCTCATGCTTATCCTTCTTTATTCTCTTCTATCTGTTCAAACTGACAAGCACTGATGGGTGCCAGTGTCATGCCTCACGCACTGTGTAGCTACCTTATTATTATTATTTTTCAAGATGAAGTCTTGCTCTGTCACCCAGGCTGAGTGCAGTGGCACGATCTTGGCTGACTGCAACCTCCACCCCCTGGGTTCAAGCGATTCTCCTGCCTCACCCTCCCCAGTAGCTGGGATTACAGTCACACACCACCACACCCAGCTAATTTTTGTATCTTTAGTAGAGACGGGGTTTCATCATGTTGGCCAGGCTGGTCTCGAACTCTTGACCACGTGATCTGTCTACCTTGGCCTCCCAAAGTGCTGGGATTACAGGTGTGAGCCACTGTGCCCAGCTGAAGCCACCATATTAAAAACAAATAAGGTCTCAAGAACCCGGAGTGGGGAAGTCTGACACAAAAGTGTCACGTGAGAAAGGTCAAAACAAAATGCTACAACAAGGAGACAAAGCCTGAAGTTCAGATTTCTTGCCTGCTTTTCCATTCCCTTCCCCTCAATCTCCCTTCTTGGGAATTAGTCATTTCAAAGCACTCAAAGAAACAAATTGGTCAACATCTGTTCAGGGCCTGAACCCTTTGGACTCAAGGCAGTCTGTCTGGAAGACTATTTGTTTGCAATTTGGGGGAAGATACCAGAAACTTAAGAAATGATTCCAGTTCAAGGTGGATCTCTTTCTCTTGAGATCTGGGGTTAACCAATGACCATTCCCTCTAGTCGCACAAACTGCCCAGTACACCCACTTCAGAAGGGTACAGCGGGCTATGCAGTATGAACTGCCTTAAAATCACGCGCACTCACATTATCAGATAAAGACTTCATTTTGTCAATTTCAATACCTTCATAATTTTTTATTGTTAGTTGCATTTCTGTGGCATCTGTGGTAGGACTGAAGTTTTCTGCTTTACTTTACTTTTAGAACCTGACTCTGGTATTTTTAAATCTTTGGGCTGCAGATAAGACAGTATATCAGAGGGATTCACAAGTAAGTAAAATAAAGGTATTGGTTTACCTGGAATCTCTCAGGACCTTTCTAACACTGACATTCAGTGCTTTCATGATTCTAAGTCAAGCTGATATTGCTCTGGGTTCCTGGGTGCAGGGTAAATAGCAATGGAAATATAAGAGCAAAAGCTGAAATCCTAAGTTAAATTACATTATTGAATTTGCAGGAAGCTGTTAAGGAATTCAGTATGTCAAAAGCTAATTTATTTTAGTAATTGGAACTAGTGTTTAGTTAGGTATAAAATATGTTCACTGCAACAAGTCTTTGTATTAGCAAAAATAAGCAAACGAAACGTAAAAGCATTCTAAATGCCCAAAGAAAAAGAATTCACTCAGTGGCGTACTATACAACCTTTAAAATCAATGGTTATTAAAAGTATATAGCTAGATAGGAAAATGTCTATGATATGCTGGAGAAAAGCAAGATGTAAAAATGTATTATACTGAAATAACTATGGAAAATATTGAAAGAAGAAACAAATGATTTAAAAATATGCATAATGCAAACTATATAAAATATTTCTATAACAAAGTATTTTTACAGTACAAACTAAATTTCTAAATGAAATAGACTAGAACCAATTCTATATTTAGAAATCAATGTAAATCTCTCTCTAAACTGCACCATTTCTCATTGCAGTGAAATTCCAAGTAATTATTTTACATGATTTATTCAGCATCTGTCATTTTAAGAATTGGATAATGTTTGGCTACACAGCAAAGAATAATTAGCACTATAATTAATCAAATTGCTGTTTATATTTCTATGTCAAAGTTAATCATTTTCATTTTCTTGTTTTATGTGAAGGGTTCTCTTTTACTGAAGCCAATAACTTCCACAAGTAAACTTAAATGCATTTCACATGTTTTAATTTTACAAACTTATTATCACAGCAGAAACTTAATCTCAGTCAACACTCTCAATTACTGACACCTGGAGCAAACGCATAGCATTCTTACCTAAGCTAAACCAATAGGACTGTTTTCAGAACGCTCAATCATTCAGTCATCAATTTTTCTGTGTTAGGCACAGGAACTACTGTGTTAAGCATAATCTGGACTAATCTGATAGAAGATGTTATCCTTGCCTATTCTCCCTTATTCTCCCCTGCCCTTCCCCTGTTTACCAACACAAGAACACAAGAATGGGAACACAACTTTGCATCTTCTAGGCAGTCATAGAAATACTTGGTTCAGTCTGAAGAATCTATTCAATGTGGGAGGGTTGGGTCATCTTTGGCAGTTTTTCTCCAACATGAAATCAAGCTAAGAATCTTCAGACAAACCATTGTTTCAGCCTTTTTTTTTTTTTGTAGCTCACCTGGCACCCAGAGTGATGTGGAACTTGTCAATGATCATTTTATTGTTATACATAGACTTCTAGTCTATCAAATATATGTAAATAAATAAAATATGTGTTGATATTTCCAAGCAAGCCAGACATTTGCAGCTCTGGTTTCACTGTAGCAGGTTTAGTGGCAGGTTTAGTAGCAGATTTAGTTCAGATACTCAGTTTTCCTGTTATGTGAAACCATTCTTGGCTGTAATGTCTCTCCAAGGAGCTGCTCTAATTAATGCAAAACACTCTAGATATTACTTAACAAATACTAAGCTTCTTCTAAGCACAAAATTAAAATCCTTTGCTGAACAGTTTCTCTATATGCTATCATGTGCTGGAATTACCAATATGTTGTATTTCATGAAGAAGAGAGAAATCTGTAGCAAAAGCAGAATTTGAAAACAATTATTTCTGCTAACCAACAAGTCTTTCGGTACTGTATACTTAGTAAACCCAGTTAACAGGGAACACTCATGGAGAGAAATTAACTAAGTAAATAAAAATATACAGGCTGCAAAGCATGAATTAGAATCACAATGTCTCCATACAACAGATACTTAAAGAATGTGTTTTATCTCTGAGCTTAATCTGCTCTAATTAATGCTCCAAGAGTTTGTTCCTTCAAAAGACTGCAACTGATTTGACATCGGTTATTTGCAGACACAGGCAAAAGGAGGCTGCACCCAAAGAATGCTTTCTCCAAATATTCTTGAAGATACTCTAGAAGGACAATCTTCCAGGGAAGATTTTAGTTAGCCAACGACTATTTTTCATGGTTAATCTCTGATTAGTTTATCATTAGTTCCAGTGAGTTTGATAGCCTATGGTTATATGCAACCAACTATTTTTTCGACATTTTTTTTATATACGTATATATATATCTGGAGGTCTGAGCCACTTCCCCTTCTCAGTCCTATTCCCAGTTCCAGGCACAATCCCAAGAATTAAATGAAGAATAGTGTCAAATATGACTTTATAATTCTTGAAGCTAACATGAAAAATGTCAAAGGTACCTGGAAATAATACCAGACAAAATTTAAAAACACAATAGAAAACCTCCAAATATATCCTCCTTTAGATCAGATCTCATTTGGATTTCAAGTTTGAGAAAAACTGGTTTATTCCTCTGCAATCACATGGTGAAAGCTGGTAAGTCTACTTCTTTATTTTTTCTTACACTGTCTCTAGAAATACCTCTAATAGTCACTGTAACCTTTCTACAATGTTGGCGGATAAAAGTCCACAAAGTTTACCAAAACAAAAACGTCAAGCATGGCAGGCAAAAGATAAAAGTATCCTCACAAGATTATCTCAATTACCCTGACACATGTGGCTTATTTTCCCCACTCCTGGGATGAAAAATGAAAATGTAAGAGAATTCTGACTTGGAAATTCTGACCAAAGAGTATCCTCTCTCCTGATTTTAACATAACCTGTTTAACTATCACAGTGCTCAGATAGGGTAGCTAGCAGAAAGTGGTGTGTGTGTGCGTGTGTGCGCGAGCGTGTGCAAGACAGAAGAGAAGAGATTAAGAGAGACAGACAGGACAGACATAACAGGTGAGGTTGCAAGCTCAGCTATCTATCCTGTTATGACACCAAAGACCAGATACATTAGTTGAAAGAAGAAAACTTGATGACCCGGTTGTGATTCTGGTTTTTGAAAACAAGCAGTTTATGCGATCCAAGCCTAGCAAAGAGGTAGATTTGGAGATGTGTAGATATAATGATGTTTATATTGACATAGGTAAAGATTTGTTTAAATTAAACTTATTATCTCAGACCTGACTGTTGATCACCAAGAGTTCCTTGAGAATCCCAAGTCCCACATTGACTGCCCCAACTCACTTTCTTCCCCTCCCCCATTTTTTGCCTGCCTCCACTCACTTTCTTCCCCTCCCCCATTTTTTTCAGAAGCCAGAGGATGCCTGCTGCATCTTGCACTGTAGTGCAAACAGATTCCCCCAAAGAGAGAGGAAGATAAAATGAATTTAAATTCCAAAGGGGTTCCAGTGCCGGTTTCCTAGTCCCCGAGTCAGCAATGTGTTTGTGAAAATTCAGCCTTTTTGTCTCCCAGTAAAAAGGAGCTAAATCTACATCGGTGGCCCAGTCTCGGATTGCTATTCTTTGCATTTTCTATTCGAGTGAATGAGAGTGAATGAAGTGGCCGGGACCCTTCATTTGATCTACTCAATTGCATAAAGTGACAGAATTCTAATATATTTGTTTAATGCTCTTCAATGGGCTTTCACTTTTTTTGATTGCAAATGAAGCATCCGTGGGCAAAGTTTCATACCCCTTTAACGTTGGGACATATTTCGTAACTGAGGCCGTGGTTTGCAGTAATCTTGAGAGGAGTTTTAGACTCAAAAAGTGGAAAATAAAGAAACAGATGTGAAGTTATTGTAAATTCCTAGAGTGGGCTCTGGGGCTATTGTGCCTCCACGGCGGGCGGTCCAGGGGCTGTGCCTTTCATGCTGTAATTGAAACATATTAATTAGATAATTTGTTGTTAGTTTAAACGAAACAAATGCATCCCCTTTGAGGCTTCACAGCCGGTGGGTTGGGTGGTTTTTGTTTTGTTTTTGTTTGGGTGTCTCTGTGCATATGTGGCTTTTAGGAGAAATAAATTAATTGACATTTATATTAAGAATTTAACAATAGATCCTGATCCTTTCTGTTTCTTACCTGAATACCTTTTATGAAGGGAATTTTCATTTGTAAAAGTATAAACCCGCTCCTCACCCCTACACTCTGCAACCCCCCAGTTCCCCCAGTCTTGCATAAACGAATGTAAATCTTACTCTCTGTAGCACTGGCTTGGACCCTTCCTCCCTCCTACTTCCCACCTCATCCTTCTTGAGCACCTGGCCATATTTATGCTTGCAAGACCCTCAATGTTCTCATCTCTTTAAAGGAATTAAACTCACTACTATAGTATTTAGGCCATTTTGATGATCATTTACTAGCACCACTCCTCAGGCTTTTCAAAACCCCCAAATCAGGTAATAGAAACAGTGAGAATTTCTGTAGCTTCTCTCTTGAGAAAGTGCATGAAATTCATTCATTGTGTCAGCGCTTCCTCAAATCACAGAGAACCCTGTTTAAAAACTCAGTCAAACCAAAAGTAACAGAATAGCCAAGTTTCCAAATACAAAACCCGAAATCTAAGAAATCAATACTACTTGAATTTACAAAAAAGAAAATAATATGACTTATCTCAGTTCTCAGGACAAATCTCACACAGACACCTTCCCACTCCATGGTGTTGTCTCTTCCAGTTTTATTTTAAAGCTGTGTGTATTGACTTTGGACTTGAGCCAGGTGAAAAGATTTAAAATGACAAAGAGAGCCATTGAAGGTATCATAGTTATAAACTTCCTTATTTGTGGGGCACTTCAGCTAAACAGGGTGTAAGTCTCAAAGCTGGGGGGTGAGGCGGGGATGGAGTGGGGTGGAGGCATGTGTGTTTGGACTGCCTTTGGATTTCTGATCAAGGTCAAAATATCATCAATGGATTTTTTTTACTTTACTCATTCAACTTTGTCTGAGAAAAGATGCCTGCATTTGTGAAAGGAGGGCTCACAATGCCCAAGTTATTTCATTCTTTGCAATACACCATGACGAACTTACCAGCTGAAAAGAGCATTTTCAAATACTGAGTTGAAATCTCTCCTTTGCTAAAAATCAGAAATAGGATCTGTGTCTTATTTACCTCTAGGTATTAAATGTGCATATGTATACATCACTTATCTCTGAATTCTAGTGCCTATTGTAAGAGGAACATTTATCTAAGCTGATGATTTATAAAATGTTTGAGGCCCATGTTAGTCCTTTATACTTCCTTCATCCCTAGCTTGAATTCAGTGTTACCAAATTCGATGAGATTAGCATATTCCAGAGATGGCCTTAATTTTCTTTTGCAGGAAACTGTGAAAACGTATTTAATTTTTAAAAAAATGTATATGATTTCTTGTTGAGAACAAAGTTTTAAGAGTTTCCTAGCCCAGGGTGGTTAAGTTTTCCAGGCTTTCTTTAGCTGATCTTGTTGATATAATTGTGAATTGGGCTTGATGAATGAGTTTAGTTGTCCCCTGTCTGACGAGCTTTAGTAGCTTCATGCATTTTAATCAGTCCAATGATTCATTTATTTTCCACTTTTTTTTTTTTTGGCTGTGTGTGGGATCCTTCTTTTTAAAAAATGGTCAGAACAGGATTAATTACCCTTTGCATTAATCCTAAGTTGTTTTTCAGGTAGTCGTCTAAATATATAATGGTTGCAGGTGCTAAGGATCCTCCTATGAAGTACAGTGATTGTGGTTTCTATGTGGCTCTCTCTGTGTTGCACAAGAGTCTCTTGTTTAATCATTTTACACAGTAAAGTGTTAATCACCATTTAAGTTTCTCTTTGCCTTGTAACTTCATTAGGTGAATACACATCTCATTCTGGAAATATTGTGTCCCTTTCAATAAAGTGTCAGTTAGCCTTGAGCCATAAATTCTTGGCAAATTTTAATTCTCTGCAAAAATATGAAGAAAAGCAAGTACTTAAAGTCAGGCATTTGAAGTAACTTCACTCATATCTTTAAAATAAGTGCATCAAGCATTATCTTCTCAGAGGAAGGAGTGAAAGAAATCTGTTCAGTTCAAAGTGAACAGGTATCTTGACATGAAGGTGAACCTTTAGGTAATTTCTATTCAAAAAATTTTAACAACTGTAATAATTTAAAGGAGCAAGGAACTGAATACTCACACTAAATAAGATGCATCAGAATATAAGCATTGAGTAAGCAAGTCTGGTTTTACTTTTTAAGTCTGCATATTTTCTACCTGATTTCTGCATACGCCTTATAAGTGCTATATATTTCATAAAATGTATATTTTAATATAGACAAAAATACATATAAAATACTTATTGTTTCAAAAACAGGTTTTCTTTCACTACTGCACCTATGCACCTGATCTTTAATAGAAATAGTCTGTTTCCTTTTTCCCTATACACAAATACCTTCAAAATTCTATCTGAATAATTTCTCCCACAATCTCCAAGTGCATAAGAGGAGGTTTGACTGTTTTCACAATATGATATGAAAAAGGCAAATTACTCAGTGTATTGCAGAAAGCATGCTTAGGGAAGCATTACATCCATCTTTTGCAAAATTATTTGTAGCAACTCTTCAAAAACACACAAAACTAAAATTTGAATTTACATATTTTAATGAGAAAATATTATTTGGACTAGGTCATAATTTAATGTAGACACCTTTTTTTTTTTAAAATCCTTTGTTTTAAAACAGGCATGCTGGGAACAAGAACATCAATATTTAAAATGCCATGCTAATTTTGTACAGGGAGGGAAAAGTGAAAGGTAAAAATTTTACAGCTCTGATGACACTACAACTTTTTTTTTTTTTTAACTTAAGCAGGTCACACCAGAACAACAGTTCGTTTTCCAGCCAATTATCTAAGATTCTAAAGGAATACAGCAAACAAAAGTGCATTTTACACAGTGTATAATCATTCCTATTCACAAGTATTTACATCTCTTTGCAGCCCTTTAGCTTCTTGGAAAATTTCTGGTAGCAAACAGAAAGACTTGTCCGTGGGAGAGCTATCCGGTGACATCCCTTCATGTTACCAGTCAGCTTATCTAAGTTCTTCCCGGGTTGCCCTTGATGCTTTCTTGGTTTGGGCTTATTTCATTTTCTTTCCTTCTTTTTTTTTTTTTTTTCAACAATAAAATAAATAGGTAAAAAGGTCTCTAAGTCACCGGAAAGTTAACATCCCAATTAACTTTCCCATCCCCACTTCCCTCCCCTAAACCTGGCCAGAAATGAAGAGTAAACATTCACATTACAACAGGTACTTATAATGTGGGCTTTGCCCGTTCGTCCGCCTAGCAAGACAGATTCAAGTTCACTGTTTACATATTACTGGGCGCTTTGTAAACAATACAAGGTTACTTTTAGTTTTGTTTTGCTGTGTGAGGACGAGCGTCGCCTTCTCAGCTTGGCAGCCTCTTTTTTAACTCCCAGCGCCTGGAGCCTCTGGAAGGAAACAAAACCCCAAACAACAACAAAATCTCCGCAGAAGCCCAGGAGGCAGGGCCGCAACCCCGGGAAGCTGTGGTCGGCCCAGCCCCTGCCGGATGGGCGGAGGCGAGTGGGGTAGGAAGATTAGTGGCTCCTTTTTGCTGCAGATTTCCAAGACGTAAAGAGATCGGGCCCTCCCCTGCGCTGTTGCAGCCCTCGCGGGGAGGGGGTGTGGGGGGGAATCTGTTCCTGGAAACATCTGAGGCAGTTTCTCTAGTCTTGAAACTGCGCAGAGTTCGGGGCTCCGCCGATCTGGGCGGAGGGAAGACGCGCTTTTCTTAGCGAAGAGGGGGTGACAGGGCTCCCTCGCCGGTCAAATAGGAAGGGGTTTCGGGGCCTCAGGGAGGGGATGGCTCGGCTCAGGTGGCCCCGGCCTTCCTTAACGTGGGGGCGAGGACAACTCCCACGCGCCTCCCGGCCCATCTGCAAGTTTGTGTTTTGTCTCCTGGGTCCAAAACAAAGTTCTCTTGGGGCAAGGCGGGTTGGCCGAAGGTAAAATGGACAAGTTAGGGTGGCGGTCCCAGGTTGGGGCGGCAGGACTGGGAGCCAGGGAAGGCGAGTGAGGTGGTGGGGAGGAGAACGAGAGGGGGCGTCGGCTCCTGCGGGTCAGTGCACCGCCACCGAGTGCAAGGCGGAGGCCGGGCTGGTGAGCGTTTCGCTGGGGGTGGCGGGGCTGCTTTGGCTGGTGGCTGTTTGCGAGGACGTGGGGCTGAGCGAGGGCGGCGAGTTCGAGAGCAAGGTGGGGATGGGCGCTGGCAGCGCAGGCAGCGCGGGCACGGCGGCCGGCGTGGGTTTAATGGGCACGGGGATGGCGGGCAGCGTTTGGCCCGCCGCGTGGCACAGAGGCTTCAACGGCACGCCGTAGGCGCTGTAGTCGCCACTCGCCATGGAGATGGGGGTGGCCGAGTCGATCATGCCGGCGGAGCCGTACACGTGTGGCCAGCCGGTGCCCAGCGAGCTGCCCATGGTAGTCAACTGGTTGGGGAGCGGGTAGGCAGCGGGCACCGGCTGCATGGCGGAGAAGGCCAGCCCCCCAGGCATCTTGTATTCCCGCGCGATGATGTTCTCGATGGCGAAGGGGTGCTTGAAGCCCGAGGGCTGCGCCACGCCGCCCAAGTTGTAGGCGGCGGCGGGCATCTGTGGCAGGTGCGTGCCCGAGGCCGCCAGCGCGCTGAGCCGCAGCTTGGCCTGCTGCTGCAGGTACTGCGCCGCGTCGGCTGGCTTGCTGGGCGCCAGGTGGTCGGACTTAAGCACCTTGAAGCGCTTGCGGCGCCGCAGGAAGCTGCCGTTCTCGAACATGTCCCCGCAGCTGGGGTGCAGCGCCCAGAAGCTGCCCTTTCCTGGCTGGTCCGGCCGCCGCGGGATCTTGATGAAGCAGTCGTTGAAGGAGAGGTTGTGGCGCAGACTGTTCTGCCAGCGCTGCGTGTTCTCCCTGTAGTAGGGGAAGCGGTCCATGATGAACTTGTAGATCTCGCTCAGCGGCAGCATCTTCTCGGGAGAGCTCTGGATGGCCATAGCGGTCAGGGAGATGTATGAGTAGGGCGGCTTCTGGTCGCTGTACGTGTTGCGGCCGGGCCGAGGCATCTTCTTCCTCGCCCTCTTCTTGCTCTGGGTCCGCGCGGGCCGGCGGACTGCTTGGATCTGGGAAGGGGGTGGTAATAAGGGTAGGTAGCATGGATGCACAGAGACACCGGCAGGGTCAGCCAGGCCGAGTAACAGACTTCGTGGGTCGGGGGTGGGGCCTGCGGCGCTCGATCAGCCGGCGCCCGCGCTCTTTCGCCAACAACTTTGCGGGCTTAGTGGGCGCGGGAGGGGAAGCCGGCGAACGGCGCGAGGATAGCCGGGAAGTAAGTTGGGACTGGGGCAAGAACAGGGGGCAGGGAGGGAACAGAGAGCTACTCACCTTAAAGTTGCTTCAAGTTGCGCGTCCGCATCCGGGAGGGCGCCGCTTCTCTCTCGGCACGCACTCCGCGCACAGCGTCCGGGTCCGGTTGGACTCGGCGCGAACCTGGGCTCTTGAGCTCAGCCCCGCAGCGTCCTGTGCCGCCCGGTCCGCGACGCTCCTGGAGCGTCCTGCGGGCGGCCGAGCTCGGCTGCGGAGTCCCGGCGCGGATAGTGGCAGCGACGTCTTAGGGCTCCGGAGGGCGCTGCTGTGGGCTTCGCGTCTCCGCTGAGCTAGGTGGCTGCCTCCATGTCCTCCCTCGAACCATCTGATAGTTTTAAGCGGTGACAGGAGCAGAAAAGACCCCTGTAGCGGCGCTTCATTAATGTGCCACTTCTTAGCTATCATATGACAATCGCCTTGGGAGGAGGAGGAAGAGGAGGGGGAGCGGGGGCTGCAGAGGGAGGGAACTGAGCGAGAAGGGAGAGCCCGGCCAGCTCTGGTTTCTTTCATACCTATTTACATGGACACCTTGGCCAATAGGAATCACTTCCAGCTCAAGACTGGGCGAGGGGGAAGAGCCTCGGCCACGGGCAGGCAGCTGGACGCGCCGGCCGCTGTGCGCCGTGTGAAGGTATGAGGAGGCAGCTGCCGCGGAGCAGGGAGCCAGGCGACGACTCACGTTCACAGATGGAGCAGCCGCGCAGATGATGTTTGACATGGAAATTGCTTGGCTGGGGTATTCTGTTTCCTCTGCGTTGTATCCGGTTTGTATCGTTAGGTAACTTTAGGCACGGCTTTGCCCTGAAGCCGACCCTTTTCCTGCGCTTAGCACTACCCGGGGTTGGTTGCATGGGTTATAATAATGAAAACACACCCTTGCCCCCCAGTCCCCCGAGAGTTAGGTCGAAATTTGACTTGACTTTCCTATGCAGCTGCTTCAGCTTTGTATAGTTAGGTGTGTAGCTTTGAAAAAGTGATGGGGTTTACAAATACTTTCAAAATGTGATTGGACATCCCCGTGTAAGAGCCCATTTTGAATGTAACTGTATTGACCTAATTTTTTAAAATTAAAATAGTGTATCTGGGCGAAGAGTCCGGGTACTTGCTTTAAAAGTCCCCCGGGAATTTGGTTGGACACAGGATGGAGGCTCAGGGGCTGTTGGGGCAAATGTTGTGCGGACCTGGGGAGGGCCTGAGTTTGTTTGACACAGTTTATCACCAGGTAAGCCTCAGGGGCTCTCGCTTTTCCCAGGTGGTTTGAAACTTTAGGACTCAGGCATATCCTGGAAGTTTTCATTTTACAGCCGGAACTCCGCTTCTCAGCCCTCCCACCCCTCACCCCCCACGCCCCCACTCCTGCTTTTTTTGGTATGGAGAACTTATTTAGGATTTCGAGTGTAGCAAAAGCTGCCCGCGATCCCACTAAGACGGCAGTATCTTCTACAACTTGGGGAAAGAACCATAGAGTTTTCCTTCTTGGGGAGGGGGGAATGTGCCTCGGGTCACTCCGCCTGGTGCGAGCAGCAGGCTCCCTTCGGTTCGGATTCGCCTTGGGAGGGTTAAATGAATCATTATTATTATCATTATCCTCATCGTCGTCGCTGTCGTCGTCATCATCATCATCATCATCAAATTGCTATGAAATAAATAGTGAGTCGACCCCGCCTGCATGCACGCACTCTATGAGTACACACCAGGAGTTCCCACGGGTTTCTGCACATTCTCCGACCTTTAAGGTTTTTAAAAGACATTCCTTTTACTGCATTGTTAAAACCTCAATACCTACAGCCCACACAGAATCATCTTCAAAGTCCAGAAATGGGAGAATTTTTTTTTCCTAGACGTGGTGGTCGTAGAGAATTCTGGGTGTTAAGTTTCAACACTTTAGGTGACATTAGATCATTATTAGTGGAGCTGTTTGGGGTTAGCATAAAAAAGATCTTTCAGCGCGCGAATGCACACACACACACACACACAAACACACACACACACACAACTTCATTAACTACAGTTTCGGAGGCTGTCAATAACTCACCAAAACGTAACTTAAACACGATGAATTTAGGAGATTAAACAATTTCATTAATATTGAAATGGCTCTGGCTCTGGGCTGCCTCGCTTGAGATGCAAGCGCACGTTTTTCAATATTAACAGAAGTGCTTGAAGAAAAGAATAATGTCACCTTCTTAATTCGGAAAAAATAACCGGGAGGAGGAGATGGGTGCGAGGGGCTGGGGGAGGGATGTTGACCTGTCTCTCGGGGTATGGCTCGAGAAGGGCAGATAAATGTATTGCCCTTCTCAGCAGATAAACCACTGGACTCGGGTGGAACCTCTGCCAAGCTTTTGGCCGGAGGCAGCCGTACTCGTCCCAGCTAGTCGCGCTTCAGGTCATAACGAGGTGCGGCGTTTGGGGGGTTACTTGGTGCGGCCAGATTCGGATCGAAGGTCCTGGGGAGGAAGGAGCTGGGGAGTCCAAAGAGCCGGGGATCCTGGGGCATCCGTGATGAGGAATAGTGGGTAAGGCTTGTGTTTCTCAGAATGGAAAGGCGCTGGTCCACAGCTTTCCTGCTCCCGAGTACAGCTGGCCTTGGTACAAAACAGTTACTGTGGGCAAGGCAGGAGTGCTCCTGCGGTGGAAGGGTACCAGCATAGACCCCTCCAGGAATTTTTAGGATCCTCTTAGTAAATATGTGCATCCGCTCATACTGATATGTAGACCGATAAAATATGGTGGGCGGCTGGAATTGGGATGTAGATAGGAGTGAAAGCTCTCCTCCGTTTCCCCAGTGACAGCCAGGAAGATTCTTTTCTATCCGGCATGGGTGCGTGTTGAGGGTGGGGAATAAGGAGAGAAGTGTTTTCTTATTTTAACAATTGGCATTTTGTTGCCCTGCAAAGAGGCCATTGTATGCCTGTCGAAATCATTGCTCAGAGTAAACAGGAGATTAACTAAATTCTAAGAGTAAAAACGTTCGGGTTAAAAAAAAAAAAGTCTGAAGTTGGAATAAATCTTTGTCTATATCCCCGGGAAAGTTGTCACCCCCAAGTTTGGAACATGCGAGGATACAAGTAGGAATTTGTGTCTGATGAATCTTTAAAGTTTGGCTAGTGTGGGGATAGGAGTTTAACGCACATTGCACACGACCAGGGTTACTTAAGTAAACCGAACTCAATAGCACAAGTTTGCCTTGGATGAGGAGAGAAGTTGTGAGATACACATTTAAAACTTGGGCTTTGTTACAAAGTTTTATCTTGGTTCTGCTGGAGGTCTACAAAGCCCAGGGCGGGGAGGGAGGATTTGCATGTTATTGACAGCATTTTAAGACTGGTATTATGAAAAGGAGGAGGGAAGGAGCACTTTCCAGAAATCTTGAAAAGTGCATCAGAGTCTATTGTGCAGAACCCAAAGCAAACAGGGGGTGGGGGTAGGGGGGAGGCACATCCGACCCGGTGGCTTAGGGAGTTGTTGGGAAAACTGTATAAAATACACATAAGTCAATTATACCCATGTGCAAACCAAATGGAAATCTCTTTCGTGCAATAGCCATTCATCGCCTCCGCAGAGCCCACCACCGACCACCTTTCTGCTTGGAGAGTTCGCAATAGCCTCTTTTCCCACAAGCTGGACCACACACGGCTACAGATTTCGTAATAATTTATGCTAATTTCCCTCCATAAATCCACAATTCGCTTCAGTGGCACCCGGGTTGCTGAGGGAGTAAAAAGGAGACAGAGGGGTGACAAATACAATATTGATTTTGATTCCTTCTGTTGTCAAGCAGGTGTGTGTGTGCGTGAAGGGTGGAGCTGGGGCTTTGGGGGCGGGGGCTCCAGGAGAGGAAATCTGTCCCTAGTCCCCGCCAGCCCCTCCATGCACACTCCAGAAAATAACGCGCCCTGGTTTGTTAATATTTACCAAACATAGACGGGAGGCGGAGGGAAAGTACCCAGCAGCTTCCAAAGGTTTCCTAGGTGCCAAAAACAATACCCGTCGTCCCCACTTGGAAAAGGAACTCTGCGCTGCCTGGAGCGTTTCGGCTAAGCCTTCCTTTGCCCGGTCCTCTTCTTTCTCCCTGAGTCTCCCTAAACTCCTCTCCGCTTCCTCAATCTGAGTCTCTCCCTCCCTCTCCTTCTTTCCTCTCTCCTACGGCACTCCGGTCCTTCACTCCTCTTCGCTACGCTTTTCTCCTCTCCCTTCTGCTTTTTGCATCTCCTTTACCAAATTGACAGTGAAATGTGCTAAGGGAGAGGATCGAAGGCTGGTGCGCCGTCGATTTCAGGTTTTAGGGCCTTGCGTCTCCCCTGCCCCGCCCCACCTATCCAGGCCGCCTCCCGCATTTGCCCCAGTGCTGCGCTCGCTCTGGGAACCCGCGCTAACGCATCGCGCCTCTTTGTCCTATCAGTCATTCTTCAAATCTGCACTTTGGTGGCGTGAAACGACTTAGCCTGCCTTTCAAAAGGATTTCGTTCCCGGGGTATTCAGCACTAAAACAAACTCTCTCAGCCTGTCAGTGGTCAATTAAAAAAAATTGCCATCCCGAGTGTCCTGGGGGCTGTTTGTCCTCGGAGTCTGTGCGCCTCCCCCACCAGCCCCCCAGCACCGCAAGGCCTGGCTTTAACGTGCTGGATTTCGGGACCAGAAGGAACTAGCTCAGAAAGTTCTCCTTTCCCGGGGTCACCGGACAACATTGACTTGCAGGTTTGGGTTGGGGGGGCGGGTGGGGGGCAGAGACAAGCACCGGGCGCGTGTCAGGGGAAACCTATCCGCTATGACTCTCCCACGACTGCCTTGGGAGTTTGAGCCTGCTCTTCCAGGCCACTCCGACTGAGTCTGGCGGGAAATCAAACTGCCCGAGGGAGAGAGGCGGGGGAGGGGACACACTTTCCCCTCTGGTGGCAACTGCCGACAGGCAGTGAAAGGACTCCGTATCCACCGACACCCCCTACCCCCGCCAGCGACCCCTGCACTGTGCTGCCGCAGGAGCATATTTTTTCCAACTGGTGGGGAAGAATGTCTGCCCGGGAACTTTGGAGTCAGCTATTTCATCCGTTGGTGACTGGGCTACGAGGGGACCTTAACTCATCACAGACAGGAAAAAAAACAAAACAAAAAACAAAAACAAAAAAACCTTTGACAAGTAGTATATTGGCCATAATCAGATCTCCCCTCTGGGCTCAATCTTGTGGGGTTCTAAGACAAGAGTCTCCACTTCCTGTTCACCGTTTACTCCCATCCAAACTGGGGGGCTCAACTTCAAGGGTGTCAGTTTTTTAGTCCCCACCAGAATAACTTGTCCAGCGGTGAATAGGGCCTCTGGCTGTGGCTGGGGCACCTAGAGTTAAATCTGTTTTGCTTGGGAGTGAGGTAAAGGGAGGCAACACCCCACACATTTTAATAGTATATCCCAAGCAGCTGCTGCAGTTTGGAGAGCATGGAAGGCCCAGTTTCCCCTCTACCCCCAGCATAAAATAAAGAGTAGCCAGAGTTAGGTGCTGGGGCAGCTTGATCCCCATCCCCAAGAGGTGCCACCGCTCTCCTCTTCCCCCTCCCCCATCATAGTGAGCAAGCAATTTCAATGCCTGTGAAAACAACTCTTTCCCTGCTCAGCACAATGCCCTCTCTTTGGAATTGGTTTGCTAAATACCATTTGATGTTTGCTTGGCTGTGATTTGTTCTGAGACTTCAAGGCTTTAAAATCTTTGTTTCCAAATCAAATCCCTTCTTTGCACAAACAATTGCATAGCTTTAAATTGGGCATTACCATGCGCACAAATGTATTTGTTTAAAAAGTTATTTGCAAAAGGTTGGTGGAAGGCTTTTTGTGTTGTTGCTAAACTCTCCCCACAAGTTTTGCTCTGTACTGTGTGAAATAGAAGAAGCAATTCAAATCTATATTATTATTGGAGGAAATATTGCTAAAGCCACCTTGGTATTGAAGGGATTAACTTGCTTTTCTCCCAGCCCCTAACTCTGGGGTTAAGACAGCAGTAGATCAACTGTATAATGTGTGCACTGTTCGCTCATTTGTACAAGCAGAACAAAGGTTGGACTAAGCCAAATTGCATTGCACTTGTGAACCGAGTCCTGATGTGAAGTATCTTTTACAGCGGGGGGAATGAGAACAATTTCGTGTATGTCTAAAAGGGAATAACAAAGCCACTTTCTCGAGCATCTCAAAGTGAAGTAGCGAGGCGTGACATTCCCAGGGTGAGAAGGGACAAAAGCAGGGTCAGGGAGATGAAAAAGAGAATCAAACAGCCACTTTCACATGTCTGCCCTCAACTGCTGCACCTCTCCATAATAGGAAACAAATGTTGTAAAAGGGGGGATTGCTCCCATTCATTCAAAATAGCAAATGATAGCTAAACAACATTGTCAAAACTGAATCAACTTCTGTGCAGTACCACCCAGAAAAAGGTATTGTGTTTTGTTTAATAGCGGGGTGGAGCAAAGGGTTTTTTTTAAGTGGGGAGGGAGGGAGAGAAAAATCATCCTATACTGTTCATATTAATTTTCTTTGTCAAAAATTACTGGTGTGCTGCATTTTTTTAAAAAATCAGTATTTCTGGCTGGGCACCCACTCTTACAATGTTATTTTGGGGGGAGGCATTTTGGAAAAGCTGCAACGGGAAAGTGATTTTTAGCTTTATAAAGTGTTTTAAAGCTTCCAATAAGTAGGAAAAACGATTTTAAGCTCCTTCAAATGTACGATTTGGGAAAAATAAGTTACTCATTGAACAGATTAAGGTAAATCCCGGACAGTAGGCTAAAATGTGCTTTGCTAATAAATTGGAATAAAATCGATGGGGGCAACTGCAGCTATGTGAAATGAAGAATATTTTGCATCTATAATATATATATATTTTTGGTGGATCCCTCTGCTTTAATTTGTTTTGAAACCGGATAACCGATAGATCTTCAGCCTTAAAACCCTGCTCTTCTGCTTTGTTTGTTCAGGCTGACCAGGGAGGAGAGCTTAACCAGGGTGAACGTGTGTAGTATGTGTTTTCTTAATGGCAGAAGCAGGTTTCGCTGAAGACCACAACAGCTTTCAAATGTAATAACTCGCTGTGTTCCTAGGAAGGTTAAAAACTATTTGTTGATCTCTCTCTGTCTCTCCCTCTCCCTCTCTCCCTTTCTCCTTCTCTCCCTCCCTCTCTCTGCTTTTTATTTTCTTGTCTCCATGCGTCCCCCGCTGAGTTGCCACCCACAAAGCGGGTTTGAAAAAGAAAGAGAGAAAAGAAAGAAAGCGGCTGATCCGTACTGGCCTCCCCCAGCTAAGAATGGCTTGGGGGCGGGGCTTGGCGGGGCCTGCAGTGCAGCCAGGCGCTCGCCGCCCCGCCGCGGCAGAGTCCTTCCGCTCATTTCGGGCTCACCTGGGACTAGCGAGCCGCTCTGCGGGTCCTAGCGCGCGGTGCCAACCCCAGGGCCATGCCAACCCCCCAGCGGTGCACTCTGGCCCTCCTCGCGGCCCCTGCTGTGGGCGCTCTAGCAGCGCGGGGGCTGTTGGCTGACTCTTGGTGGGTTGCAGTTAACTGACACAGCTTGTCAGCAGCGGAAAACCAGGTTGCCCCAAGGACTTACCGACGCCCCAGAAATAGACCCCTGCCCCCTGCGTTCCTCTCCCGCATTTTCTCCCTCCCTCTCCCCACGCCTTCTCATTCCCGCTAACCTTTCCCTCTCTACCCTCCTTCTCCCGCCTTTTTTCTCAGCCTACTGTTTCAATTCCAGCACAGGTATGAACACCAGATTTTAGGTCAGCAAACTGACTCGAGGCATTCCCAGTAGCGCAAACTTTCCGGGATTGGCAGGGCATTTTCTTCTGTGCTCAGCTGGCCTAACCAAAAGGAAGGAGGTAAAGAAGGGAGGGAGGAAGAGAGGACAGAAGCAGAAAACAGAGCCCCAGCATCCCCCCCTGCAGCGCATCACTGGCACACCTCCGCGCCGTAGCGGTAGGCTACACGAGGTGGTTGGCAAGTGGGGTAAATCATTAACCCGACCTTCAGAGGATCGGCGAGGTTTTTGGAAAACTTTGCCACTAGAGTTGCGGCTGACGTCGTTCACTGGCCCAACGCAAGAGACCCTAGTTGGCACCCGCCCCCGTGTTTAGTTTTACTTACTATTTTTACTGGGAAGGAATCTTGTAAGTATATTTATATACAATATTCATGTACTTAAAATAACCATTAAGTCTGCACTGCCACTTTTCTCTTAAAGTGTCACCTCATCTCCATCTTTTGGATAAATCTAGAACCACGGAGGATTTAATAATTCCAAGAAGGCTGATCCAGCAAGTGATTTTCTTTGGAGTGGATAACCATTTGTTTATAGCCATAGCGATTTGATTGGTGGAGCCGATGGCCTCCCTTAGCCAAGGTAGGATGTCTTTTCTTCTCGCGCAGGCACTAAAGGAAACCTTCTCGTCACTTACTTCACCCCTGAAAGCAGTTTGGGTTCACAGTCTTTAAGGAACACTCCGGAATACCAGGAGTTTGGGGAGGATATTGATCTTTCCGTTCCGCCCATCCATCCTCTTTTTACCGATTTTTTTTAATTGCAAAGAAAAAAAAAAGCTACACACAAACGGGATAAAATAGATGAACCATAGTGAGACAGTTGCTACTTTTTCTTCAAGTCTTTTATCGCTTCCCAAAAGGACAGAGGGAACTGTGGGCCTCATAGGTTTCCCAGATTTTCCGTAGTTGTTAGGAACTTAGGTTTTCCTTCGCGTCCGCTTCCCCGCGACCTGTTGATGACTCTGAGTGGCGGAGCGCGAAGCTCTGCGTTGAAGTTGGTTATGTAAACTGCTTGTGTATTTCACATTATCATCGCGCTGTCTGGAGGCAATGTAGATTTTCTAAAGATCTAATGAATAAACAACCAGCAACTGCTGGCGGTGTAATTTACATTGTTAATGCCTACATGTGTATAATAAATATGCATTTGTATGCCTTCAAATAAACTCTTTTCAGTTTCTAACCTGTGGTGATTTTTTTCCCCAAAAAAAGAAGGGGGTGGGGGACTTGTGTTTTCAAGGGAGGAGAGTTTATTTCTCTTGCATTATCTGGTAAAAATGACTGTGATGTGGAGCCCAGATGTAGGGTCCGCAGCCTCGCTGCTGTGCTTTCTACCTGCCGAGGTAAGCTCGGTTGGAATGCTCCCCGGCACGGGCCCTGGACTCGCCAAGAAAGGGAGAATGCGCCCAGGAATTTAGCTGCGCAGTTTTGAAGACCACAGCGCTTCCTGAGGGATGTGGGACCTGGATCCCGTCATTTTCGGGATCCAAGCATCCTCCCCGGAGCTGTCGCCCTCCCCCAAAGAGAAGTGTGAGCGACTTTTCTCAGGTCGCAAGCTGGGTTGGGAGAGCAGGGGCTGCTGCGGCGTCCACAACTCCTGGAAAAAGTTTCCCTAGGAATTTCTGGACCTACGATGTTTCCCCAAGTGCCCTCTGTAGACAGCACTTCAGACCAGCTCCGGGAGCATGACCCGGACCAGGACCGCAGGGAGGAGAGGGCCCTGGGTCAGGGGCCGGGATCCTAGACTGCCCATCAGCCTCTTCCTCCGGTAGGACAACACCGCGCAGGGTAGCAGGAACACCGACGCACCTAGGAGCTATGGCCTCCCGAGCCGCCGGGTTTGGATCGAGCGTAGCCGCTGCTTTCTGAAGCTGAACGCCCTCCCTGCGCGTCCCAAGCCACTTATTTCAGGCTGGGCGCCGACATTTGATATCTCTCCCCTCCACCAACCAGGTGCCACTTTCTTAGCGCGCTCGAAGGCAAATGTCTCATCTTTCCCCGTCCTGGATCTGGAATACATTATTTTAATTAAGTCTATGGCGATTTACTTTCCTCTGAGATCTATTCCACGGTGCAATTAGGAACGTATTGGTGCTAGCTCATATGAATATTCAGGAGCGTGTCAATTAATTAGCAGACAGAAGAATCTCATTATGGTGCTCAAAACCCTTTTAGTGTTAAGCAGAATTAAGGGGGTATTTGGCAATGCGCTGGATTAGTGAATATTTTACTGTGCACTCATTTAACTTCATTATCATAGCACTTACACTACTCTCTGATTTTATTAATTAAATTGCTCATTAATTTGTCCAAAACGGATAAAAGTTTTAATGTGCCACCCAATAACTTGGAAAGTAGACTTTCGCCCTGCTTAGTCTTCGCCCCATGGAGGCTATCGCAGCCCGAGATGGAGGCTCGCTTCCCCTCTCCCTCCACCCCTCAGCTTTGGGGAGCTCAGGGACTCGGGCGCCAGGCACTTGGGGATCAGCGCGACGCCTGGAAGGAAGGACCACTACCTCTGAGCAGCCTGTTCGCTTTCTGCCTCCTCCGGCTGGCCTGGAAATCCGAGTTGTCCTTCAGGGCGCAAATAAATAAATAAGAAAGTGTCACTGGCTCCCAGGAGTGAGGACCACTGGACGAGGAGCGATTTGTCTAGGGACCCGGGAAATGCCCCGGGCGTAACGATCAGCCAGCCCGGGCGCCTCCACCTCCCTGCCCTGAAGGCTCTCTGTTTCCCAAAGCCGAGCAAAATGCACTATGTGGGGTCAGCAACAGTAACGCCCCCTAAGGGCCTGCTGAGCGCAGCGCCTGCACTCCCTGCCACTTGAAGTCTCTGCGGGAACACGGCCCTAGCACCTGGGCCACCCTCAGGCACCATCCACGCTCGCCCCCGCGTGCTGCTCATACCCACCTGCACCTCCCTCACCCTACCCCAAAAGGTTAGAAAGACAAATATTAAAATTACTTGCACAAAGGGAACTGCCAAAGAGATCCCAAATTAATATGCATGTAAAATTAATTAGCTGCATTTCGTGACATCAAAATAAGTACCTGGGAAACAGAACACCTTCTGGGCATTGGGAACATATGCTGGAATTAGAGTTAATTGACTAGTTACATAAATTAGGCATTAATTTTGCAACACATCAAGTATAAAAGATATCTCAATTAATTGTGCATAAATTACCAGGTGAAACGGGGCGGCCGTCCGGCCAGGATCCGGGTTCTCAGACCTCTTTGCTCTTTAGGGCCCCAAAGCTAGGCGGCGTGGAGGGCGCACTGGTCGCGCAGGCCGGCCGGCAAAGAAAGACGGAGATCAGCACCCGCAGCCGCAGCCCGCGCAAGCTGAGGACCACGGGCAATCGTTAATACAAAGGACCCCTCCCCCCTCATTAAAATCAATTATGCGTAGTTAGATTGATTAGCTTTTGTCACGGGAGAGAAGCAGACTCTTCACTGGTCCACCTCCCCCTACCCCATCAATCCACCTTAGCTGGTAACTATAGAGATGGGGGGTCATGGGGGAGGGGCCTCGCTGAGCGGGTCTCGCTGTCCTGGCCCTCCGTTCCCGTCGCGAAGGATGGCAAGGTTTCTGGATTAAGCGTTGGTTCTAGGCCGCGCTGGGTCCGTGGGAACGCCGGTCTGGCAGTGCTGGGTGCTTGGTTTCTCTTGGTGGTTTACAATCCTCTCGGACTCCCCACCACTGATTCCTCACCCAGAAGTCCAACTTTGAGGGAGTGGTGCCAAATTATTTGAATCTCTTCGGTTTTGAAGTGGGTGTAAATTAATCCCGAGGAGATAAAAAGTCTAAGTGAAGAATCCATACATCCCTGAGGACTGGTTTGTCAGAGCCCCCACTCAGCTCTCCTTCCCACATGATGTATATGATTTCTCTCCTTTCTTAACGGCTGGAAGAACAGAAATGGGATATAGTATGGACTTTCAGTTTAATTTTCTACGGCTCCCTTCTCCAAGGGGAGCTCCAGGGAACACACCTTAGCAATTCCGCCTCAACAAACCACTAAATGTAACATTTGTTTTGTCCTCAAAACAGTTCTATTGTTGTCCAAATACTAATAACCTTGGCACTGGCTTTCCCCTACGTTCTATACATATTTTAAATGGGAGAAAAATTCCCAAAGGAAAGGGGGTATTTGAACATTGGATAAAGTCGTGCCAATTTCAAACCTTAGTGAAATAGCAGCAAAACTTACTATGAATTCCTCACACAAATTACCACCAATTATAACAGTTTGGCTCTGTTGATCTCGTGGAATGTAACCAATGAGGACGTTTGCTCTCCATAGTTGAAGACTTCTGAAGCTGTCTTCATGTGCTTGGTTGTTTGTAAAAATATCCGAAGTCACATTCCCATCCCTCGCTGTCCCCCCTACCTCCTCAGCCCCGTCTTCCAAGGGTCCTTAGCTGAAATTATTTTATCCTTCTTCTTCTTCTTTTTTTTGGCCAAAGCAAACAGAGAGAAAGAAGGAATATCCTGAGAAACACTTTATCATCTGATGCTATATATTCTCATCAAGGAGCCTTGGTGACATTTGTTACAATATAATCCTGACTGCTGGTGAAATCCTGAGTTTACTGAGACATTCATTTTGATGTAGAGGTTTCCTGCTGTAGCCAGATGCTGAAGGTACTTGAGGGAGCTGTCGACAAGTGGATAATTGTCAGCAGAACTAAAATAGACACTTTGTTTACAGTCGAGCATGATTAATTGAGAGTAAATAAAACAACAGCACTCTTTATGAAGTCACCATCCAAGTTCAAAAAAGGCTGTAGTCTCTAGGAATAAAAGAAGTGGACTTATTGTACAAAGGCTTGTTTTGCCAAACCCTTGAAGCAGCAGCTGGCAGCGGTGTGGATGAGAAGTAGATACGCTTTATTGCTTTCCAGCTGGTCTCCTTTTTTTTTTTTTTTTTAATTTTTGCCAAATCTATAGAGCTGGATTAAAAACATTTTTGTCCTAATTAGCTGAGTTTTAAATTTCTTTTATTAGATTACTCTTCCCCTTTCCCTTCATTCCCCTCTTTAAAAAGTAAATCATTTAATGTGAAATAATTTTCAAAATGAGCCAGATGCGATAAACCTAAACTGATGTCAAACAAGGCTATCACATGCCATTGTGATACGTCAGTTTGCAGGACAGCATTTCTATTCCCTGGAGTTCTAATGAATTGCAGAGGCCAGACTCCAGTAAACATCTTATGATTGTCCAACATAATAAATTTTAAGGAAACAGGACATACATCTTTCAAGGCACAGTGTGGCTTGTGTACAAGAAGTGCTTGGTTTCGTTTTGTTTTTAGGCCTCTATCCTGCTAGACTAGAGGATGAATAGGCCAATATCTTTCTAATAAACTTTGTTAATCATGTTTGTGCAAATTAGTGCTGCAGACATATTGATCAATTGCTTTGGATGGATATCATGGATGGATTGATTTATAGCAGCCTATAAATGGAAATTCTGTATATTTTAATATAATGCCCCATAAAGCTAAAAGCAATGAGCCTAAGGTAGCTAGAAATACTTTTAGATCACTAACAACTGAATTAAATTCAGTACTGTTTTACTATTGTATGGATGGATACAGAAACGTAAGCCCAGTGAATAAGATGCAAACCCGAACTTGTTTCGGCTGCTGGGAAGAGCTTTCTTTTGGGACTACTTGCAGTTAAGAACGGTCTCTAGGAGCTTCTAAGACAAAAACAAAGCAGAGTCTGTGGTAAAAGCAAAGTAGTCTGTGAAGGAGACAGAGAAAGAGAGAGAGAAGGGGTGGGGGAGAGCGAGAGAGCGAGAGAGCGAGAGTTCTCTTTATGTGAGACCTGGCTTTTATGTGAACCAATACTTTTTCTTTTGCCTTAAGCCTGTTTGAGCTAAGTTCTGAAGTGATTATGACTAATATACTTTTCTTACTGTCATGAGATCCACAGCAACTTTTATGCTGAATCTTTTGCCTACATTAGTTCTCCTTATCCATGGGGAATGCGGTCCAAGATCCTCAGTGGATGTCTGAAACTGTAGATAGTACCAAACCCTATATACACGATGTTTTTTTCCTGTACATGTATACACATGATAAAGTTTAATTTATAAATTAGGCACAGTAACAGATTAGCAACAATAATAAAATAGAGCAAGTATGATAATATACGGTAATAAAGTTATATGAATGTGGTCTCTCTCAAAATATCTTATGATATTGTACTCACCTATTTGCAGACCTCGGTTGACCACTAGTAACTGAAAGCTCGGAGAGTGAAACTGTGCGTAAAGGGGAATACTATGTTCCTTCCATTTCTCCTCACCAGCATGAGCAACTCGAATTGATCCTTTACCGTTGAAGGGCCAGCTGGGTAGCTCTTGGGCTTTTTGTCCAAAGGAATTGAGTCGTCTTCTGGTGGGCACTATACATTGCTTTGGTGATTGTTCACTTGTGAAGATACTTATCAGGGCTTCTAGAGTCTGTGAGTCTTAGGATGAAGTAGCTAAGACAATGTCTCCATCAGCAGATCCCTAAACATTTTAAGACATCTTAGAAGTCAGGCAGCCTTCCTGCATGCCCTCCCTCCCTCCCTCCCATCCTTCCTCTCTCTCCCTTCCTTTCTTCATTTTCTTTCTCTTTCCTTTTCTTCCTTTTGTATACATTTCTGAGGACTAATTTCATCATACAATAGCAAAGCAGGGCTCTGATAAATTCATTTCAACTTTTTTTTTTTTTTTTTTTTTGAGACGGATCCTGTCACCCAG
This sequence comes from Hylobates moloch, assembly GCF_009828535.3. Lineage (NCBI taxonomy): Eukaryota > Metazoa > Chordata > Mammalia > Primates > Hylobatidae > Hylobates > Hylobates moloch. The sequence goes on from NW_026652289.1 coordinate 68,886,039, forward strand.
GTGGATCATGGCCGACTCGGCTCACTGCAACTCCGGTGTTTCACCGTGGTCTCGATCTCCTGACCTCGTGATCCGCCCGCCTCGGCCTCGCAAAGTGCTGGGATTACAAGCATGAGCCACCGTGCCCGGCCGGGTTTAAATTTCAATTGTTGAAAAAATATAAATACTCAAGAATAGCCACCAATGTCTCAGACTGGAGTTTTTCGCATTGTAAGCTTGTCATGATTTCACAGTCTTTCAAAAATACATGCTCTCATTTGATCCTCACAGTAACTCATAGGGGAATGGAATCTGTGAATAAAAATGGCTAACAGCCATTGAGAGCTTTGTATTAGGCCAGTAGTTCTGAAAGCGTAGTTCTGGGACCTTGGCATTCTTTGATATGAGATAGAGATATAACAGATATGAGAATCCAGTTGTCTTCTATTAAGCCAGACATTAAAGAGACTTGCAAAAATGTAAAACAATGATACTATTCTCATTAAGTTTTTGTTTTGTTTTGGAAAATATAGGCTTTTAAAAATTAAAATATGTTATTTACATTAACATGTTATGAGTTTACATTTTTAAGTGAATTAATATTTTAAAATGTATTTATTTTAATATCTAATATATTAAATATCTATAGATATAACTCCAATAAAGAAAAGCCTTAGGAATAGGCTCTGCTATCATCTTTCTTTTACAGGTAAGGAAACAAAGTCTAAGAGAGAGCTTAGGAAACTCCAAGGTTTCATGATAATAGGCAGTGGAGACAGGATGGGAGCTCAGAGCTCTCTGCCTGCAGGATTTGAGATTTGACTTCTTCTTCATCTTCTTCTCCTCCTCCTCCTCCTTCTTCTTTCGTCCTTCTTCCTTCTTCCTTCTTCCTTTCTTTCTTCTTCTTTTTTTTTTTTTTGAGATGGAGTTTCACTCTTGTTGCCCAGGCTGGAGTGCAATGGTGCGATCTCGGCTCACTGCAACCTCTGCCTCCCGGGTTCAAGTGATTCTCCTGCCTCAGCCTCCCAAGTAGCTGGGATTATAGGCATGAGCCACCATGCCTGGCTAATTTTTTGTATTTTAGTACAGATGGGGTTTCACCACGTTGGTCAAGCTGGTTTTGAACTCCTGACCTCAGGTGATCCACCCACCTTGGCCTCCAAAAGTGCTGGGATTACAGGCATGAGCCACTGCACCTGGCCCTTCGGGTTCTTTATCCCTGGTCAGAACAGAATTGATAATTTTCTTTTAACACTCCCATGATCCTTTGTCCATACCTCTATTTCACCACTTATGCATCACCTCATAATTGCTCTTAGGTCTGTCACCAAAACAGTAGAATGTGATAGTTAAATTCTCAGCATCTACAGCAGTGCTGTCCAGTAGATATATAACGTTAGACACATAGATAATTTTGAAAGTTCTCACAGCCACATTTTAAAAAGTAAATATATTATTGAATTAAGGTAAGTGTAATTCAATAACATATTTCATTTTAACTCAAAATATCTAAAATATTATTTCAATATGTAATCAATATTAAAATTATTAATGCAGTATTTTACTTTTTTTAGTAATTCTTTGAACTCTGGGGTACATTTTTATACTTATGTCTCAGTTCATTCTAACTACATTGCAAGTACTCAGTAGCCATGTGTGGCTAGTGGCAACTATATTGGGCAGAGCAGGTATAGAGTGAGTCTGCTTGGGTTCAAATCCCAGCTTTACCATTTTCCCACCAGGAAGCTAACCTGGCTTCTCTGTTTCTCAGTTTTTCTCTTCCTGAAATGGAGTTAATAATGCAATTCATATCACAGCATTATTGAAAGAATTAAATAATTTAATATATACAAAGTGCTTAGAATAGTGGTATAAAACATTCACACCATAAATGTTAAAAATGATAGTTTTATTTTTAGATTGTAAGATTTCTAAAAATCAAACTGTATTTTCTTATTCTACTTGGCTATCTGGCTGGCTGGGTGAATGGGTGGATGAATAAAAGCTGGCTTCCATGACTCACTTCATATGGCATCAAAACTTCAAATGAAATTCTGGATATTTTAGGCAGTGGAAAGAGGACACTGTTCATCAATGGTGGGAAGAGGATTTGCAGATGTATTTTTAAATAATCTGCTTTGTTGAGGTGTAACTAACATAAAATTCACTCAGCCTAAGTGCAGTGAACCCTGGCGAATATGAGTAATCAATATATAGTATAGAACATTGCTAGCACCCAAAAGCTTTTTTTATACTTTCTTTGTAGTCAATCCTCTTTACCCACCCTTAACCTTTGGCCACTATTGATCTGCTGCCTTCTACTATAGTTTCACCTTTTTAGAGTTACATATAAGTGAAACCAGAAAGTATGGAGTCTTTTTTGTCTGGCTTCCTTTACTTAATGTAGTGCTTTGAGGTTCATCCATGTTGTTCTGTGTATCCTTAGTTCATTCTTTTTTATTACTGAGTAATATTTCATTGTATGGTGACATGGTTTGTCTCTGTGTTCCCACCCAAATCTCATGTTGAATTGTAGTTCCCAATGTTGGAGATGGGGCCTAATGGGAGTTGACTGGATCATGGGGATGGATTCTAATGATTTAGTGCCATTCCCCAAATTCTGCCTCCTGATAGAGTTCTCAAGAGGTCTGGTTGTTTGAAAGTTCATAGTACCTCTCCCCTTGCCTTGCTCCCTCTTGCCAACCAGGTGAAAATGTTCCTGCTTCCCCTTCCCCTTCTGCTATGATTGTAAGTTTCCCGAGGTCTCCCCAGCCATGCCTCCTGTACAGCCTGTAAAACTGTGAGTCAATTAAACCTGTTTTCTTTATAAACTACCCAGTTTCAGGTAGTTGTTTATAGCAATGTGAGAATGGAATAATACATATGGATATACCACAACTTGTTATCCATTATCCTATTGATGAATGCTTGACTTGTTTCTAGTTTTTGACCATTATTCTCTCTCTCTTTCTCTGTTTTTGTTTTGTTTGTTTGTTTTGTTTTTGAGACAAGGTCTGTCTCTGTTTCCCAGGCTGGAATGCAGTGGTGGGATCTTGGCTTACCGCAACCTCTGCCTCCCAGACTCAAGTGATCTTCCCACCTTAGCGTCCTGAGTAGCTGGGACTAAAGGTGCATGCTACCATAACCAGCTAATTTTTTTGTACTTTATTTGTAGATACAGGGTTTTGCCATGTTTCCCAGGCTCATTTCAAACTCCTGAGCTCAAGCAATTCACTGACCTCCGGCCTCTCAAAGTGCTTGGATTACAGACATGAGTTGGGCCTGTTATTCTCTTAACAGTGTTTTCACAGAGCAGAAATTTTAAATTTTAATAAAGGTCCAACTTATCAATTTTTTCTTTATGGATCATACTTTTGGTGTATCTAAAAAAGTCATCACCAAATCCAAGGTCGTCTAGATTTTCTCCTATCTTTTAAATGTTTTATAGTTTTGCATTTTATATGTAGGTATGTGATCCATTTCGAATTTTGTGTATGTGTGTGTGTGTGAAAAGTATAAGATCCATGTCTAGATTTGTTTCTTTGCATGTGGATGCCCCGTTTTTCCAGCACCACTTGAAAAGACTCTACTTACCCATTGGCAATATTTATTTCTGGAGTTTCTCTTATGTGTTTCATGTGTCTAGAGTTACAACACTGCCATGTTGTTTTGATTACTATAGCTTTATAGTAAGTCTTGATATCAGGGGTGATTAGTCCTCAAACACTGTTTTTTTTTTTTTTTTTCAAATCGTTTTGGTTATCTAGGTACTTTGCATTTCCACATAAATTTTAGAACTAGCCTGTCACATTCTACAAATATCTTCTGGAGTTTTGAATGAGATTATGTTGAAATATCACTTTAGGGGAGATTTAACATCTTAACAATATTGAGTCTTCAAAACATGGTCTTGTCTTTTCTATTCTTTTCTCTTTCTTTCTTTTCTTTCTTTCTTTCTTTTTTTCTTTCTTTCTTTTTTCTCTTTCTTAATTTCTGTCTCTCTTTCCCTCCCTCCCTCCCTCCCTCCTTCCTTCCTTCCTTCCTTCTCAGGGTCTCACTCTGTCACCCAGGCTGTGGAGTACAGTGTCATGATCACAGCTCATTGCAGCCTCCACTTCCAGGACTCAATCAATCCTCCTGCCTCAGATTCCCAAATACCTGGGACTATGGACTTGAACCACCACACCTGCTAATTTTTCTTCTTTCTTTCTTTTTGTTTTTTTTTTTTGAGAGATGGGTCTCACTATGTTGCATAGGCTGGTCTTGAACTCCTGGGATCAAGTGATCCTCCTGCCATGGCCTCCCAAAATGCTAGGATTACAGCTGTGAGCTATTGCACCTGGCCCCTTGCTCCATTTTTTACATCTTTAATTTTATTGATAATTTTTGATAATTATTTGATAATTTGATATTTGATATTTTCTAGTGAATATTTGATCATTTTTAGTAAACAGATTTTGCATATTTTACTAAATTTATCCTTAAGAAATTATTGTTATTTATTCTCTTATAAATGGTATTACTTTTTAAAATTTCCATTTATTTGCTGCTAGTACATAGGAAGACAATAGATGTATATTGACTTTGTATCCTGCAAACTTGCTAAACTCCCACCTTAGTTCTAGCAGCTTTTATATAGATTTCCTAGATTTTTGACATATACTGTCATGTCACCTATGCGTAAATGCAGCTTTACTTCCTCTTTTTAAGTCAATATGCCCGTAGCATTATCTAGGATCCCCAGTAAAATGCCAAATAGAAATAATGAAAGTGAACACCCCCGCTTAGTTCTTGATTTTTTGAGGAAAACATTTAATATCTTATCATTAGGTATTATGGTTATTGTTGATTTTTTTTAATATATGCTATTTATCCACTTGAGAAAGTTCCCTTATGCTTCTAGTTTTCTGAGAGTTTTTACAAATCATGAATGAATATTAAATTTTATCAAATACTTTGTTATCTATGAGATTATATAGTATGATTTTTCTGCCTGTTAATAGGATTGATTTTATTGGTTGATATTTGAATATTAAATCAGCCTGCTTAGTCATTATGCATGACTCTTTTTATATTGCTGGATTCCATTTGTTGAAAAAACACGGTTTGTAGTTTTTTTTATCTTTTTCTGGTTTTGGAGTCCAAGTGATGTTGGCCTCACAAGATGATCTGGAATATGTCTCCGTCTTTTCTATTTTATGAAATAATTTGTATAGAATTAGTGTTATTTCTTCCTTAAATGTTTGGAAGAATTTGCCAGTGAAGCCCTCTAGCCCTGGAATGTTCTTTGTGGAAAGGGTGTTATCTAAGGTAATTATTTTGTTATTGATATCATGCTATTCAGGTTTTCTGTATTTTCCTGAGGGGGCTTTGGTAGTTTGTATCTTTAAAGAAATTTATCATTTCATTTAAGTTGATGAATTTATTGCTAAATAATTGGGTATAATATTCCTTTTTTATTTTTAGTCTTTTCTCACCTTTTCTTGATCAATCTGGCTAGAAGTATATCAATTTTATTGCTCTTTTCAAATGATTAGCTTTTGGTTTCATCAATCTCTATTAATTATTCTGTTTTCTGTTTCACTGATTTCTGCTCTGATCTTGTAATTTCCTTCCTCCAGCTTCCTTTTGGTTTGATTTCCATTCCTTTCTACTGCTTTTTTGCTGAAGAAAGAAGCTTAGATTAGTGAATAGAGAGCTCCCCACCATATTGGCATTTAATGGTATCATTTTGCTTTTAAACTGCTTTAGCTTCATCCACAACTTTTGATATATTTTTACTTTCATTCAGTTCAAAATATTTTTTAACTTTCTTTGGGATTTCTTCTTTGACCCATTTGTTATTTAGAAGTGTGTTGTTTAATTTTCAATTAGTTGGAATTCCAGATTTTTTATTTGTAATTGATCTCTAGTTTAAATTCGTTTTTGTTACAGACCATGTTTTGTAAGATTAATCCTATTACATTTACTAAGAGGTTTTTTTTTTTTAAATACAGAATAGAGATTTAGTTCAGTTCTTTTTTATTCTTTTTTTAGATGAAGTCTTTTTTTGCTACCCAGGCTGGAGTGCAGAGGTGTGATCTCAGCTCATTACAACCTCTGCCTCCCAGGCTCAAGCAATTCTCATGTTTCAGCCTCCCAAGTAGCTGGGATCACAGGCTCTTGCCACCATGCCTGGCCAATTTTTGTACTTTCAGTAGAGTCAGAGTTTCACCCTGTTGGCCAGGCTGGTCTTGACCTCCCGACTTCAAGTGATCTGCCCACCTTGGCCTCCCAAAGGGCTGGGACTACAGGGGTGAAACCACTGTGCCTGGCCTATACTAAGAGTTTTTAATAGCATAGTATATGACTTATTTTGACAAATATTCCAAGTACACTTGAAAAAAATGTTTATTTTGTTATTGGGTAGAGTATGCCGTTAGTGTCAGTTAGGTCAAGTTGGCTGAGAATTGTGGTTCAAGTCTTCTGTATTTTTACTGTAATTTCCTGTTTACTTGTTCTATCATTTACAGAGAGAGGAATGCTGAGGTCTCCAACTAAAATTGTGGATTCTTCTAATTTTCTTCTTTTAGTACCGTCAGTCTTTGCTTCATGTATTTTGAATTTCTGTTTTACTTGCATATACATTTAGGATTATTATTCTTTCTTTAGACTTGATCCCCTTTACTTATGAAATATCCATCTTTATCCCATGTTTATACCTTGTTTTGAAGTCTGCATTATCTGATGTTAAGATAGCCATTTCAGCTTTATTCTAATTAAGGTTTCCATCCTTTCACTTTTCAAGTTATTTGTATTTTTGTATTTAAAGTGGGTTTCTTGTAGACAGCATATCTTTGGGTCTTGCATTTTAATCTAATTTCATAATCACTGCTCTTTAATTAGAGTGCCTAGGCCATTTATTAATATATTTATATTTATACAATTGGATAAAACATTATCTTGTTTTTTTGTTTTCTATTTGTCCCACCTGTTCATTATTCTCTCTCACATTTTATTGTCTTCTTTTTGGATATTTTTTATGACTCCATTTTTATCTCTGTTAGCTTGTTAGCTATTCTTTTTTTTCTTTCTTTCCTTTTATTTTTTTCTTTCGTGGTTACTCTAGAATTTACAACATATAATTTTAACTTATCACAGTCTACTTTCAAATAACATTACAGTACTTCATGTGTAAAAATCTTCATAGCATACTCCTATTTCCCCTCCTGTCTTTTGTACTATTGTTACAATGCATTTTACTTCTGCATATGATCTGAACTCTAATACAGTGCTATTATTTATGCTAAAATAGCCAATTATATTTAAGGAAATTTAAAAATGACAACAAATGTCCTATATTTACCCAAATACATGCCATTTTTATTACTCTTTATTGCTTCATGTAGATCCAAATTTTTATCTGTTATTATTTTCTTTCTTCTGGAGAACTTTAACATTTATTATAGTTCAGATCTGCTCGTGATAAAATCTCTCAACTTTTATTTGTCTGAGAAAATATTATTTTTACTTAAATTTTGAATGATGTTTTCACTTGGTTTTTAATTTTAGATAATTAGGTTTTTTCTTCCAGCACTCTAAAGTTTATGTTGCATTGTCTCCTGGTTTTCATGGCCTCTAATAAGAAGTCTGATGATTCTTATTTTTTGTTCCTTTGTACATAGTGCACGTTTTTTCTCTGGCAGGTTTTAAGATTTTCTCTTTATTGCTGACTTCAGTTAATGTGATTATCACCTGCTACATTAAGCTTTTGTGTGTGTGTGATTATTCTAGCAGAGGTTCATTGAGCTCTTTAAATCTGGGAGTTATATTTTTCAACAAATTTGGAAAAAGTTTGGTCATTATTCTACAATCTTTTTGTCCCTCGCTTTTTCCTTCCAGAACTCTATATGTATGTTAGGTTGCTTTACATTGCCCCACAGATCACTGATTATCAGTCATTTTTTTCTCTTTCTGCTTCATTTTGGCTGTTTCTATTCCTATGTCTTCTCAGTTTGATAGTTTCTTCCACAGCATCTAATCTGCTATTAATCCCGTCTGGTATATTTTCACTTCTGGTATTATGTTTTTTATGTCTAGAAGTTTCATTTGGGTCTTTTTTGGCCCGTGTATACTAGTTAATCATCTCTGTCATTTCTGCATCTGTTCCTATTGATTGATTTTTCTTCTATATGAGTTACATTTTTGCTTTTTTACATGTCAGGTAATTTTTGATGGAATACTGGTCATTGTGAATTTTAAGTTATTGAGTGCTAAAAGGTACTTGAAAAAGTCCTGGACTTTATTTTTTTGGCATGAAATTTAGTTGTTTGAGTCAGTTTGATCCTTTTGAGTCTTGATGTTAAGATTTTTTTGTGGCTGGTTCATAGCAACTTTTACTCTAAAGCTATTTTAGTCCCAACCCTAAGGTGTGATACTTCAGAGAACTCTACCTACTGCCCTATGTATTACAAGGTCTTTCCACTCTGGTGAGAAAGTAAACTATTCCTAACTCTATGTAAGCTCCAGTAATTGTTCTGCTTACTGGTTTTCAGTGGTTATTTTTGTGACCTCCTGGGTAGATCTGTACTCAGGTAAAGATTCCAGGAGATGGCTCTGCAGATCTCTAGTAATCTAGCCTGCAAATTCTAAATGCCTAATCCTTCCCAAACTCTAGGATCTATCTCCTAAGCTCAGTGGCACTGACAAATTTTGCTTGGATTCTCTCTCTTTGCTCTGTGCACTAGAAACTATCTCTAGGCAGTATGCAGGGGTAATTATAGGGTGTGCCTCATTTGTCTTACGTTGATAAGGGACTATAGTTCTCCTCTGAAGCACTTTTAAAGTATATTTTTGGATAGATTTCTAATTGTTTATGAAGGAAAGGCAATTCCCACAGTAGTTAAATTTTCATGGCCAAAAACAGAAGTCTGTCTATGAATATAATTTACTGTGAAAATAGATTTTTTTTCTGAGTAAAATATCTCCTTTTCTAGGTATTTAAAGTTTTTTTATTTTTCCATTTTAAAGTGTCACAAAGCCTCTTAAATTTAAAACAAACTGAAAGTCTTCAATTCCCAACATTTTTGATCTAACAGGAAGAAGAGCAGTGCTTTATTTTTCTTATATGATGCCACTTTTTGCCATACAAGCCAGGTTTTAAAAGTCAGTTGTTATACACATAAAATATTGTAAAGAAATATATATTATTGGGATATTGGAGATTATATTTTCTAGAAAATGCACTACTTTTCTGTTCATTAAGCCCTTACTAAAATCATTTTTTTCTTCCTAGTTACCAGTCGGGCTTTAATAATTGTACAAGTAACAATTTATATGGCATTTTGTATATTTGGTCACTTAAAAATTTAAAAATAATAAAACATCAGTTGCTTTGTATAAAGTGTTGACAAGTTATTTATCAGGATCAAAACTCAGTGCATAAGGAGAATAAGAAATATCTATTTGTGGCTGACATTATTTAATAACATGTGCACTTCTCACTTCAATAGAGAACATTTGGTACCTCTTAGCGAGGAAATTCTATTCTCTTATAGCTCTTCCTAAACAGGTTATAAATATTTGTGATATTCCTTTTTGAATTAGTCTAATTCTTTGTAATACATTGAGTTTCTGTGTTTTGCAGAGCCTTTAAAGACTAACTTAAAGGCTAGGGATTTGAGGAATTCTAAATTAACTGTTTTCTAATATTTACTTCTGCTTATGTGTTAAGTACTTTGCGAAAATAATTACTTTCTAGGCTGGGTGCGGTGGCTCATGCCTGTAATCCCAGCACTTTGGGAGGCCGAGGTGGGCAGATCATGAGGTTAGGAGATCCAGACTATCCTGGCTAACACACTGAAAACCCCGTTGCTACTAAAAATACAAAAAATTAGCTGGGCGTGGTTGTGCGTGCCTGTAATCCCAGCAACTCAGGAAGCTGAGGCAGGAGAATCGTTTGAACCAGGGAGGCGGAGGTTGCAGTGAGCTGAGATCGTGCTACTGCACTCCAGCCTGGGTGGCAGAGCGAGACCCTGTCTAAAAAATAAATAAAAAATTAAAAAAAAAATTACTTTCTACATAACCAGAATATCTACTTTCATTCTTATTTTCTAGAAATAAAATCTTTTTCATATATATATATATATATTTTTTTTTTTTTTTTTTTTTTTGAGACGGAGTCTTGCTCTGTCTCCCAGGCTGGAGTACAGTGGCGTGACCTCAGCTCACTGCAAGCTCCGCCTCCCGAGTTCATGCCATTCTCCCGTCTCAGCCTCCCAAGTAGCTGGGACTACAGGCGCTCGCCACCACACCCGGATAATTTTTCTGTATTTTTAGTAGAGACAAGGTTTCACTGTGTTAGCCAGGATGGTCTCAATCTCCTGACCTTGTGATCCGCCCACCTTGGCCTCCCAAAGTGCTGGGATTACAGGCGTGAGCCACTGTGCCCGGCCTGTATTTTATTATCCCTGAATAGAAACAAGCTTGCCTAAAATACCTGTCATGTCTTGTGGTTGTATACCCTTCACCTTTAAAAATAGATACATTTGGAGACACTATTACTTGGCAAGTCCTCCATTATTTTGTGTTTTTATATCCTAATAATGAAGCATAAGATAATCAGTGGAAATTATGATGATAATTAAGAAATTGTAAAGCACCTACAGGAAGGCATGGTTAAATTTCTTTTAATACTATATTGGGCCGGCTGGACGCAGTGGCTCACGCCTGTAATCCCAGCACTTTGGGAGGCCGAGGTGGGCAGATCACAAGGTGAGGAGATTGAGACCATCCTGGCTAATACAGTGAAACCCCGTCTCTACTAAAAATGCAAAAACAAAAAATTATCTGGGCGTGGTGGCAGGAGCCTGTAGTCCCAGCTACTTGGGAGGCTGAGACGGGAGAATGGCGTGAACCCAGGAGGTGGAGCTTGCAGTGAGCTGAGATCGCACCACTGTACTCCAACCTGGGCGACGGGGCGAGACTCCCTCTCAAAAACAAAAAACAAACAAACAAAAAAAAACCATATTGGGCCATTATTCTTGTATCTGAAAAAAAAGTTTGAATTCTGCTGGTTGTCATCATGTTTTGGACTATTGAAATTCTTATGCTTTTCTGGCCCTATTTTTGCTTCTTAATTATCAAAATAACATAACTGACATCTACACAATAGGCCAAACTTTAAAAAATTCACAGCTTTTAATTTTAATTTTTATATTTATGCTATGTGAACACCCTGCATTTTAGAGTTTGTATATTACTTTGGGGAATAACTGCAGAGTCTTCTCGTTTACATAATTGTATTTAATGATAAAAAGAAAACCATGATGTCATGATGCCTGTGGTCCTCTGATGTTCTTTGTTATCAATTAAAAAATAAACTAGATTTTCTAATTCCCCAGTTCCTTGAAGATTTATTTTTAAAAGTGACCTGAATTTTTTTTAACTTCATGCAAAAATGTTGCATTGTTTACAAGATGAATATTAAAATGATACAATTAGAATGAAAAGTGATTTCCTTTGAGGTTCTCTTGAGAAAGAAAGTGCGACACCCAGACACCTTGGGATATAGCATGAAACGTATATGTTATCTGTAAACCTGATTTGATATTAATGTATTCTACTCATCAAGTTTATTTTCCCTATTGACTGAAGTTAACATTAATCCTTTAATTTGCAAATACTACAGTTCTAAAAATTACATTTCCAAGTTGATCGCTGGTGGTTATGCTACATGGTGTCATTGTAAACTCACTTCTGAGAAGATTATTTATAGTTGCTCTAGAAGATGAAATTATCTCCAACATATCTTTCTTGCAAAATTAGTGGAAATACTGGTTGCTATTAAGCCTGATCAGCTGGTATGACAGCAGGGTACTTGTAAAAAAAATTACTTACTATCTCTTTGTTTTCAGTCTTCACTGAGGTGAATATATTTAATGTAATTATTCAACTGCTAACCAGCCACTGATGTTAACTATCTCTGTTTAAATAAAGTGTATTTTAAACAAAATCTATGCCCCACCAAAGGTTTTATTTTTTTCTTAAGAATTCTATTTTGTGTTTATATCTAGAAAAGGAATTTAATGAAGTATTGTGCTTTCTAAGCCCACAGGTATTATTACACAGAGAAAATATGATCATTCTTTTATCTTCAGAAAGGGTGGCATCCTATCAAATTAAAATTTTGGATTTCTTAATCAGCCACTGATTTATAAGACAATTTGGGGACAATTTACTTTATGAGTGCCTCAATTTACCTTTTCAACAGCAATGAAAACTTAGTGAGACCCCTTTGTATTTAGTGAAATACATTGGAACAAACATGAAAACAGCGACTGAACTATAAACTTCTATTCTTATTAAGGAAAAAATTACTCCAAGCCAGCAATGGGCAAAATATGTAAATATAATGCCCTTAGGTGTACATGTAGTGCCTGTTGATTTCAAGGGAAGCCATGCAAATGTATATGAATAGAATTTGATTCTGAGTCTCTTCAGTTGGCTCAACAATTTAGGTTTTCAGTTATATTTATGTTTTACTATATCCCCCAAACAGCTCCCAGAATAAATGTATTTTATGTCTTGAATCATCAGCCAGTCTTAAAACTGCTCTTTCTTTCTCTACGTAAATATTCCGATGTAGCTGGTTGCCTAACAAGCTTGCTTAACCATCCAGGAAACCTCGAATCCAAGGCCTATTCATATTTCTTCGTTCTGATATATGACTTTAAACTGGAAAAGAATCTTTTCAAAAATATGTTGCTCCCCAAGCATCACTCTAAGGAACAGAATGTAGCTGGGTTGGCTATTATTTGGGGGTTTGGAAATGCAGCTTAATAATATTCATATTAGAAATGATAAACCTGGAGAGTTATAACTTCTGTCTCCAATATATTAAGTCTGAACTTTGGCTCAACTGCTATTTTTATGGAAAGGTTTGTGCTGTTTCCTGCATTTATTTGAGTTGCCAGACTTCTTAAATGGCTTTTAAATATCTTAAGTAGAGCAATTCACTATTATATAGTAATTTTGTAGTTCTTTATGTTATTACTTGTTGAAAGTTAGAAGTGGTGTACTTTTTGTTTCACAACAAATTTCTATACCCAGCACAATTTCCAGTTTATAGTAGGTGATCAACAAATACCTGTTAAGTAGATGAATATCAGCTGCCTCTGTATTCTTTTGATTCCTTCCTCTTGTTGTACCTGCGTAACCATGAGTTCCAGGTGTCACACTATTGTACCCCATCTTCTACTCTAAAAAATATCAAAATAGGACCTTCGTTCAAGGTCCAACCAGAAAGAAGGAATCACTCTTCTTAAATCAGAGGAAATTTATTTAGTGCAAAGAACAGGTTACACAGGTGCAGAAAGAGCTGAGAAATGAAAAGAGCACAAGAAAGCAACACAGAGATTAGCAGTAGCAGGAAGCTGCACTCCTAGACTGGAGGGACAAAGGGAGGAAGTGGAGTGGAGGAAGTGCTGTTACCACAGCTCAGAGGCTGGGGGCACCTGATGGAACCCGAAACCACAGAAGACCATTCTGATAGACACTGATACTAAAGAGGCGATGCAAGAACGTGGTACCCGACAGGCACCAGAAGCAGAGAACAGAAGAGGTCCTCTGGCTTCTCTCTTCCTTCAGCCCTCCTATTTCTCATTAGTCAAATCCTGTAAAATGCCCCTTGACCTGGGGGCGTATGGAAGACAGCCTGCAATCCTCCCCAGCCCCCTAGACTGAGCAGAGCAGGGAAGGACAAAGAATAGATCTGAGAGCAAACAGGCCATGACCTGATCCACTACCAAAGGAAGATATTTGGGAATAACAATAATAATATTTTAGAATAATATATTTGACAGTTTTGTGCTTTCCATTCCCTTCTGACATATCCCTGCCTGCCAGTCACTCTGCCTATTAACTTCTATCTCAGTGTGGCCTCACCAGTGATACTTCACCAGCATCCTTTGATCCTGAGAGCCCTTCGTAAGGCACAATCCAAGATCAGGCAGCTGGCCCTGTACTTTACATGCCGCTCGATCACCCAGTATAGAGGAATCCAGCCCAGTGGACCTTGCTTCAGAACTCATCCCGCAGCCTCGTAGCTGATTTCAGTCGCAGAGACAGTGGATGATTCTCCTGAGCTCCTGGTGGAGAGAGCAATGAGATCTTGTTTACCCAGGCCAGCTTCCAAGCTTTTAGTGGTGTGATTAGGGCAGCCTCTGCGTCACCACAATTCCACCCTTATATTTTTCAGTGAAGATTTTTTCTTTGGCAATTATCGTCCTTCACATTTTATGCTTCATTTGTAAGAATCTAATTTGCATTGCAACATACAGACAAGCTACAAATTAAGACATCTTATTATGATTATTACTATTCATAACATTTTTCACTAGGCATCTGCTTTGATTTCTACAACAACCACATAATGTTAAGGCAGAGTTTCCCACCATTGGCACTGTTGTCATTTTGGGCTGGACAGTTCGTTGTTGTGGGTTGTCCTGTGCACTGTGGAATATTTAGCAGCATCCCTGACCTCTATTCACTGGATGCCAGTGGCACAGTGGCACTCCCCTCCTCCTACTTGTGCCAACCAAAAATGTCTCCAGACTTTGTCAATTGTCCCGTGAGGGATGAAAATCACCCTTCTTTGAGAACCACTTGTGTTAAGAGGAGTACAATTATTGTGATCCACATTGTACAGATGAAAATATGAAAGTCAGAGATGTTAAGGAAGCATTCCAGGGACTTCTTACTTATACACCACCTTATACTTTAACTTTTTACACAGGCTATATGTCAAATATCAATAAATTCTTGGGGTGAAAAATTTGCTGATCTGGGGCAAAGTTAAAACTGGGACCCAAAATATAAGAAAAAAAGGCAATATTTACTATTTTGAGATCCATTTCTAGGCCCTAGAAATTAAAGCAAGAATCTTGATTTTGATAACTGAAGGGTTGTATAATATTATCCTAATAGCTTTGTGTTATAAGAAATTGAGTGTCGGGACTATTGGGGACAGCCCTGGAATTTAGTAAGCAGGGAAAACAGCACTAGTGGCTTTCTATCTGGCATTGACGTAATAACTAATTTTTTTTCCTATATTTAAAATCTTTGGTTTCTTCAAGATAAGAACACCTTAATTTCCCTCATCACATCTGTCTGCTCACTAATGTGCATGTTTTCCTCTTTGTCAGCAGTTGGCTACCAGATGAAGTTTAGATAAATGGTTGTCAGCTTCCCTTACACTTGATGTGATGAGGTTTGAATGTAAGACTTAATGGCAGATACTCTCAATGAGAAGAGTCCTGCACTCTCTACAGTTCATTGAACCCATATGGATCAGAACAGCTGGAAGGATGATTTGCTACCTGAGGCCAGCAATTGTGTCGCCAGCCATGACTCCCACTTGCTGACCCTTGTATGATGCATTGCAGTTCAGGGAACGTTGATCACTCCTTTCCGTTTTGTGATGGATGGTGCTGCTTAAAACTGATGTTCTTGGAAACCACTGGTGAGTTTCTACATCTCACAGATGCAAGTGAGGCAGATAGTTAATAAATAATGGCATAAACTAGAGAAACATACACTGCTCTCCACCATGTGGGCTAAATGGTCCTGCCAACAAGCAAGGGTGACAATTGCTTAGACCTGGAATGGAAAGGCATCTAGAAAAAACTATTTCTGACTGGGACTGTTATAAGAAATACATGCTTCTTTCTGGACCTGTGTTTAAGATTGCCTTATGCATGTTGCTTGATTCTAGGGTGGCGCTAAAGCACCTGCACTACCTAGATGTTAATCTATGGCTAGCAAAGTGATAGCAAAGCTTAAGAGGACAAAGCTTTACTGAATTAGATGCACTCATTAGGGCTGGAGTTTTGGGTACCACTTCATAGAAGGCAATTTTCTTCAGTCGTGTAAAGCTTGGCAAGGCATTCAGAGTCATCTGGAAAGACTGCCATGATTGACACTGTTAAACTTTTACATCATTCACAAACTCCCCTGACACTGAGTCCATTCTCCCAAAGCAACCTTCCAATTTCAGCTGCGCTTTACAAGTAGTCTTATCTCCAAATGGCATATAACGCAGACAAACAAACGGGACGTCCTAGTCACACCCTAGTTAATATATACATCAGATATGTTTTTCATTATACAAATCAATCAATTGGCAACAAGTATAAAAAAATGATTAAAATCAGTTAATGAGTTTTCAGTTGTAAAAAGGTCAGCTGTAGTCCCTGTATTGGGCTGCATTCATTTGTTTGGGAAGAAGTAAAATGAAGCCTCAGAGAAGCTTTAGCATTTCGTCAGGTATTCTTTAACATAGTTTTCCAGTTGTTTTGTGTGGGATCTTCTTTCCCCAAGAAGATGGCAAGGTTTTTTTTAAAAAATTAAGTAATTAATTATTTTTAATTTTTGCTATTTTGTATATTCTCTAGTACATACTACAATGCTGGGGATATGCTTAACGTTCATTTAAAAATCTATAGTTTGTTTTCTGGTTATCCTAATATATCTGGCTAATTAATTAAAGAGGTATCTGTAAAGATGTGGAACAGTATATCACAAGTACAGTGGCATCCTGTGAAATGACGGTTTGGTTGATTTATGCATCCATACAATAGGGTCAGTAGTAAATCACCATTACTATGTGATCATGATGTCTTACTAAAAGAGCATTTACCGTGAGTTCCAGTATGTGTGTGCGCCTTAAAGAGAAATGGTAGAGGCTACTGCTGTATTGAATTTACATAAAGGAAAGAAAATTCAAAATGTTTAAGGAGGGAGGGTAGTTGAATTTGTTAGTAACACATTTATGATCTGAAGCTGTGTTGTGATATTTGGCTATTACTCCACCTCACTAGATGTGAGGATTAGAGCAGTGAAAAGCTCCTTAAAAAGGATTTTTTGGAATAATTCCGTTCTAGATGCTGGTGTGGATATCAGATAGCTTTAAGATACTAACACAGGCCCGGTGTGGTGGTTCACGCCTGTTACCCCAGCACTTTGGGAGGATGAGGCAGGCAGATTGCTTGAGCCCAAGAATTCGAGACCAGCCTGGGCAACATGGTGAAACTCCATCTCTACAAAAAATACAAAAACTAGCCAGGTGTGGTGGCATGCACCTGTAGTCCCAGCTACCTGGGAGGCTGAGGTGGGAGGATCGCCTGAGCCCAGGAGGTCAAGGCTGCAGTGAGCTGTGATCAGATTATTGTACTCCAGCCTGGGTGACAGAGTGAGACCTTGTCTCAAATATAAATAAAATAAAATAAAATAAAATAAAATAAAATAAAATAAAATAAAATAAAAATACTAGGAGAAGGCTGATTCAAATAGAAAATTCTCAAAGAATAAACTACTGTTGATTAAAATCTGTACTGTCCCCATTTTTATAAGTTGTTAATGTATGTTAGTAATTTAATATTAGATTTACTTTAAGCTGCTTTGAATCTTGGGGTGTTTATGTCCTTGCTTGGCTTTGAAACACTGACTCAGTCTTTCTAGTAACCTCTGAATTGTCATAGACAAGGTGTAAATTCTCCTGTACTTCATCGACAATTTCCAGTGAAATATTTTGGTAATAGCTCACTGTATTAATTTCTGGTGATTGCTATAGCAAAGTACGACAACATGGAGACTAAAAACAACAAACTACCTGAAAACAGCAGAAATGTATTCTTTCACAGTTCCTGAGCCCAGAAGTCTGAATTCAGTATCACTAGGCTGAAATCAAGGTACCAATAGAGCTGGGCTACCCTCCAGAGGCTCTGCAGGGGCATCCATTTCTTGCATCTTCTGTCTTTGGATGGCTGAGAATTTCTTGACTCCTGGCTGTATCACTTCATTCTTTTCCTTCATGGTCATATTACCTTATCCTCTCCTGTCTGTCAAATCTCCCTCCGCCTCCCTCTTATAGGCTATGATGTCATTGCATTTAAAGCCCAGGTAGATAATCCAGAATAATCTCCCTATTTTAAGATCCTTAATCTAATCACATCACCAAAGTCCTTTTTTTGCCATGTAAGAAAACATTCATAGGTTCCAGGGATTCGAAGGCAGCTATCTTTGGAGAGGGGTAACATTATTCAGACAACTTGAATTATTTATTAATTGAGTATAGCACTTTAGTTTTAAGTCCTTTTCCCTCAGCACTTACAAGACATGTTTTTCTACTGCTTTCAATTATTTGTTACATTTAAGGAGTCAGTGCTGTTTTAATTGCCATTCTTTAGTAAGTAATCTCTTGCACCATGCCCCCAAACATATATGCACATACTGGAAGCTTAAAAGAATTTTCTTTTTTCTCAAATGTCTCCAGGATTTGTCTGTATATTATGGTCTTCCCTGCTCCCACTATTTCTATAGATAGTTAACGTGCCTTTTCTGTATACTAATTTAAATATCTGTTCACTTCCTAGAAATATTTAGTACGTCTTTATTTATTCCCCTCCATCTTCTCTGTTATCTCTTTCTAGAAATCTTATTAGAAATATTTTGGATATCAGATGTGTTTGACTGCTTCTGTGAAACTGGGAGGATCTTTTGGTTTTTTTCCTATGTGTTATTTTTTCCATTTTTAATCATTTTATTTTTAATTGATATATGTTATATATTTTCATGGTCCATGTAATAATTTAATACAGTCATATAATTAAAGATTTATCTTTTCCTTATGCTAGAAACATTTGAATTATTATTCTATTCTAGGTATTTAAAAATATAGATTATTATAAACTATAGTCATCCTACTGAGCTATCAAACACTAACGTCTTATTTCTTCTGTGAAACTGTGTATTTGTACACATCAATCAACTTCTCATCTCCCTCTCCCCCTTACTCTTCCCAGCCTCAACCACCAATCTACTTTCTGTCTTCATGAGATTCTCTTTTTTTAGCTCCCACATGTAAGTGAGAACATGTGACATTTGTCTTTCTGTGCTTGGCTCATTTCACTTAACATAATGACCTCCAGTTCCATTCATGTTGCTGCACGTGACAGGATTTCATTCTCTTTGGTGTCTGAATAATATTCTATTGTGTGTGTGTGTATATATATATATATGTACACATATATATATGTATATATACATATATATTCAAATATGTATATATTAGAAAAAAATATATATGTATTTTCTTTACCCATTCATCCACTGATGGACACTTAGGTTGATTCCATGTCCTGACAGTTGTGAATGGTGCTGCAATAAACATGGGAGTACAGATAGCTCTTCGATATCCTGATTTTTTAAAATGTATACCCAGTAGTGGAATTGCTGGATCATATGGTAGTTCTAGTTTTAGTTTTTTGATGAGCCTCTATACTGTTTTCCAGCCTAGTATGGCTGCACTACCTTACCTTCCCATCAACAGTGTAAGAAGTTTCCCCTTTCAGATTGGGAGGATCTTGATTGCCCTAATAAGGAGTAGGTTTTCTAGTTTGGGAATATTTTTCTATACATATCTGCAGACTGGATATGCTATTATGAGTTCGAAGATTACAGATGGCAGTGAGGAGCTGAGCCACTGGATTTTCACAACATAGGTGAGCACAGGACTGGATATAGGACTTAAAGTTTTGCCTTGTCGGGCTACAGTCAACCAATGAGAAACTCTGAGCTAAATTGAAGATGCCTTTCATCAGAAGAGAAGCCCCATGGGCACTGGGAATAAACATATCTCACATTTATCTTGGATCTTCCAGAATTCCAGCAGAATTCTACCCTTGGGTCAAAATCCACTAGCTTTACCATGGCCTCATAGGCCATGGAATGATCTATTGCACTGTTTTGGGTTGACTGAGTTTGATTTGTTTTCTTATCTCATTGTTTTCTCTGTCAAACTTGGAAGTTACACATGCCATTTTCTATTCTTTTATTGATTGTCCTCAAAATTTTAATATGCATCTTTAAGTCTACAGTTAATTAATATCTTAACCCACTTATGCCTGGTGTTCCACTATTGGAATGCTAAACTTGTGGGAGTTATTTATATCCTGCTGCTCAAGGTCATCGCCAAGGTCTGATTTTTCACACAAAAAATTTGCAACCTCCAGCATAAATGGGTTAACCACCTTTCTAAATAATACAAGAACACTTTGATCAGACTGCTACCTTTCAATGCCATAATATTCTTGCTCAGAATTTAGATGCTCTTTTTAACCCCATTAATTATATATTGTTATTTTGATATGGATAAACAACTGTACAGTTTACCAATATTTTTGATCATCTTTTCTTCTTTCATCTCAGACCTTTTTTCTTAGAGAATTTTCCTTCTTCCTAAAGAATATCTTTTAGAGGTTTCTTTAGTAAAAGTTTGTTGATGGTAAACTCTCACCATTTCAGTTTCTATTTTTAAAATAAAAAAATGTTTAATTTGCCCTCATTCTTAAAAGATGAGGATAATTTTAAAACTTAAAAGATAGCTTTGATGGGTACAGAATTGTAGGTGGATATTTACTTTTTGCTCAGCTATTTGAGGTTATAATAATTCACCATCTCTTGGCTTCCATTGCTGCTGTTCATCTAATTGTTATTCTTTGGAGGTGCTCTGGCTTTTCTCTCTTGCTGCTTGTAAGATCATTTTCGTTTTGTTTTTGGTTCTCTGACGTTTTACCACAGTATGTCTAGGATTTATTTAATTGTTTTAATCTGTTTGGTAGTAACCATAATTTTTATATCTGTGAATTTATATCTTTCATCCATTCTATAAAATTCTCAGCCATTATTTTTGTTGCTTCTTTTTATTCTACTTCTATTCTTCTAGGACTTTGATTAGACGTATGTCAGCCCTTTTCATTTCACCTTCTCTTAAATTCTTTTTTTTTTTGAGATGGAGTCTCGCTCTGTCGCCCAGGCTGGAGTGCAGTGGCGCAATCTCGGCTCACTGCAAGCTCCACCTCCCGGGTTCACGCCATTCTCCTGCCTCAGCCTCTCTGAGTAGCTGGGACTACAGGCGCCTGCCACCATGCCCAGCTAATTTTTTGTATTTTTAGTAGAGACGGGGTTTCACTGTGGTCTCGATCTCCTGACCTCGTGGTCCACCCGCCTCGGCCTCCCAAGTGCTGGGATTACAAGCATGAGCCACCGTGCCTGGCCTTTTTTTTTTTTTTTGAGATGGAGTCTCACTCTGTCACCCAGGTGACAGAGTGCAGCGGTGTCATCTCGGCTCACTGCAAGCTCTGCCTCCTGGGTTCACGCCATTCTCCTGTGCCAGCCTCCTGAGTAGCTGGGGCTACAGACACCCGCCACTAGGCCCGGCTAATTTTTTTGTATTTTTAGTAGAGACGGGTTTTCACCGTGTTAGCCAGGATGGTCTCGATCTCCTGACCTTGTGATCTTCCCACCTCATCCTCCCAAAGTGCTGGGATTACAGGCGTGAGCCACCACGCCCGGCCCTTAAATTCTTTAATATTTTTGATTTCCTTGTCTCTGTGTTACATTCTGAGTAACTCCCAGTGATTGATATTCCATTATGCTACTTCTTTCTCCAGCTGTGTTTAATATGCTGTTTAATTCTGAATTCATTTTTTCTTCAGATTTTATTTTTAAAATCAACTTTATTGGGGTATAATTTACATAAAATGCACCCATAGTAAGTCTACAATTTGATGATTTTTTCCTTCTTCCTTAAAGAAAGTCATATCAGTCATTAATATTTATTCCCCTGTGAAGGTCATTGTTCTAATTTCCATTATTCAAAGGGGAAGTTCAGTCCTTGATGACACCCAAAACTATGCTATTATGAGGTGGCATCAACAGCATCCTCAGCACTGGGAGAAAAAGCCAAGCAGCTCATTCTTTCTACAAAATTGTTGCTCCGTTTCATTATTACCAGGGCTCCTGCAAGGATTCCCACATGCCTTGTCCAGTGATGTCCTGAGGTCAGTAGGGTCACAGCTGAGCAGGGCACAGGCACTTCTAAGTAGGAAGGCATGACAGTATGAGAGCAGTTTCCAGCAGTGGAACCTTTCTGCAGTTTACACAATGCTTCCAATGAACTAGGTATAGTTTCCCAGAAGAAATCAAAGTTCAGTTCTCATAGCTTCATCTTGCTCAATCATTATTTTCTAGGGCTACTTCAGCTCTTAAACTGCAAAAAGCCAAGGAGGAGAAGAGTGACTTTGAACTCTAGGATTTGAGATTCTCTAGGATTTGAGATTCCAACCTTTCATTCACTTGGCAGATAGATCCTGAAACATGCTAGGTGTCAGGCTTTGCTCCCTCCCTTTCTTTGGGAGGTGGCCTGATGGTTTCAGTAAGAGTAAGTTGGGAGTGGTAGCACATGTCTTAGCTTAACATTATTTAACATTTTTCTTTTTCAAACTGTAGATTCAGATGGACTATACAATTGCACATTTTTGTTTTTGTTTTGTTTTTGTTTTTGAGAGAGGGTCTTGCTTTGTCATCCAGTCTGGAGTGCACTGGCATGATCTCAGCTCACTGCAACCTATGCCTCCTGGGCTCAAGCAATCCTCGTATCTCAGCCTCCCCAGTAGCTGGGACTCTAGGTGCCTGCCACTATGCCAGCTAATTTTTGTATTTTTGTAGAGATGGCGTTTTGCCATGTTGCCCAGGCTGGTCTTGAACTCCTCATACCTCGGCCTCCCAAAATGCTGGTATTACAGGCATGAGCCATCGTGTCTGGCCTACTTGCACATTTCTAAGTATTTTTTTTTCTTCTGCAGTTACAAACCCTTCATCTGGGGTGGTGTAGACATAAAATAGAAATTGCAAAAAGGCAAATTATTCTATTTTCATTAGAAATTTAACTTTAGTTCTGTTTCTATCATAGAACTATTTTCCAAACCCTAAAACTGTTCTACAAAAAGCTATCTCTGGTCTTTTTGCTTTACAAATTGGTAAAACTTCTACAACATTTTAATCGGTTGCAAACCATGTAACAAGCTTGTGTTTTCAACATAAAGCTAAGACTAATTATTTGAGAATACTACTTTTGGTTAAACTTCACACAAAAGGACAAGAAGAGAAAAAGTATAAGAAAACAGACCCTTTTTCTGCTTAAATTCACTAATGACAGATTCACAGTAGGCTGAAACAGAAATAGCATGGTTCTTCAGAAACTCCAGTTTTTAAAGACAAGTTCTCACTATTTAGCCCAGACCGGTCTCGAAGTCCTGGGCTCAAGTGATCCTCCTGCCTCAGCCTCCCAAATAGATGGGATTACAGAGCATGTGCCACTCCACCCCACTCAGGTCTTTTGATTAAGCTACCAATAAAGGTTAAGAGCATTCAGACTTATAAAATCCTTGAATGAGTCCTCTCAATTTCTGTGATACTCTAGATTCAATGTAGCATGATGTCCTTTCTGAAGTTGTGCCTGAAGATAAAGAGAGGGCGGATGGCCAAGGCTAGAGCATGACACACAAAGCCTAAATAAATGTGTATAGTGTGTAAGGCAGTAGCTCTTACCTCTGGGGGCTATCAGAAATACCTGCGTACCTTTCTAAACATACAAGGGCTTGGACCTCACTCCCTTCTTCCAAAGGTGAAGCTCCAGGCAGATAGGTCTTGCCAAAATTTAGTTGGCCACTTTGATGTGTGCCACAGAGAACTAACTATTGGTGCAATGTTTCTGCCAGGCATATTCACAACCTTTATTTTGCATAACTGGAGACAATTTATCAACGGTGCATTTTACAAGATCACCACTATAAGAGTTCCTTCCTTTGTCTACCCTGACTGCAGATTACCCAGCAGCAGGCATCAATAAAATGTCAATTCCCTTCATAACCGAAGTTAGAATTTTAAATGAACTTCTGTTTTTCACACTTTACTTCTTAAATGTGGTAGAGCTAGGCTGTTGCTTTTTGACTTCTTACTTGTAGCTATTTTCACTGAAAATTCGTTTGGTTTTAGTGTGATGCTAATCTTAAAGATAAGGAGATTGTACATTCTTTTTTTAAAAAAAGATCCTAGGAAAAAATTCATCTTAGCAATTTCTGATAAAAGGGGAAAAAACCTGATTTTAACTTACCACTGATTTTTACTAAACTTTTAAGCTTTAGTTTAGGCAGCAGCATCACAATTTCTTTCCCCAGTTACTAAAACCCAGATTGTTTCAAATCCCAAAAAGGGAAGTCCAAAACGTCATGCTGTAGAATTCCTATGCCTTAGCTTCTGTGACATTTCTCTGCAAAGGGGCCAGGATGACCGCAACATTCCTGTCTTCACTCTTGGAACTGTACAAATTATGCTTTTCCGTGTATTCTTGGACAAGATCTGGTACCAAGTAGCAAATGCTCTGGCCCCTTCTGAGGGCTGTCCAGATTTTTGTGGATGAGATGTCATTAGTAATCCACTCCTTCACAACATGAATGTTGCTCCGGTGTTTCCACAGCACATCAGATTCATAGAAGAATTTCTGCGCATACTTTCCAGCCTAACTAATACATATGTGACCATAGCCTGCCACGATTTGGGTGATATCTTCACTCTTCCACAAAGGACTCCAATAAATCTGCCCCACATAGCAGCTTGACCTTTGGCACACCTTTCGTTTTGGGCTCTAGGAATTTCTTTTGACTAGACTCTTGTCTTTGTTCAGTCCACTTCTTCTTCTGTCCAGGCCTTTCTTGTGTAGATGAGTTCTGCTAGTGATCACAGTTACTGGCCTCCAGTTTCTCTTGATGGTGTCTTAACAATCTCTGTCCACTCCTTCTGAAGACTTTCCAGGTATTAACTCCTACCCATTTGGAATTCTTGGTGGCAAGTTCTGCCATGATGACCCAGTGATGGGCAGGAATGAGTCTTTTCTTCTTCTTTTTTTTTTTTTTTTTTTTTTTTTTTTTGAGACAGAGTCTTGCTCTGTCACCCAGGCTGGATGGAGTGCAGTGGCGTGACCTCAGCTCACTGCAAGCTCTGCCTCCCAGGTTCACGCCATTCTCCTGCCTCAGCCTCCCGAGTAGCTGGGATTACAGGCGCCTGCCACCCCCACCAGCTAATTTTTGTATTTTTAGTAGAGACGGGGTTTCACTGTGTTAGCCAGGATGGTCTCGATCTCCTGACCTCGTGATCTGCCTGCCTTGGCCTCCCAAAATGCTGGGATTACAGGAGTGAGCCACCACGCCTGGCCCCAGGAATGAGTCTTTTCTTCTAATATGCATTGCCAACAGGAGAGATTATGCCTTTGACAACTCTGTATCTTCCTGTTCCATTGATGTAGCCTTTGCCAGCTCAAACAATCTGAGGTGCATGTTGGTGATAGGATTAAAGGAACCGCAAGCAAAGAGAATCACTTCAGTCTTCTCTGATTTTTCCATGTTAAGAATTTGAAGTTGTTGATCTAAATGGAAAACTGTGACATCTCTCTTGTTGTAGTTCCACATAGCTAGGGAGGCCTCAGGAAATTTACAGTCATGGCAGAAGGTGAAAGGGAAGCAAGGCATGTCTCAGACGGCAGCA
Source organism: Hylobates moloch (assembly GCF_009828535.3). NCBI lineage: Eukaryota > Metazoa > Chordata > Mammalia > Primates > Hylobatidae > Hylobates > Hylobates moloch. The sequence continues at coordinate 68,911,437 of NW_026652289.1, forward strand.
GGTTAGAGAGAGCCAATTTGATGGTTTTTGACAAATACATATACCTGTGCAATTGCCTCCCAAAATAAGAATATTAACCATTTTCACAACCACAAAAGTTTTCTCTTGTCTCTTTGGATCTGTTCTCCATCTGCCCTAATCTTGATCCCTGGCAACTACTAGTCTGCTTTCTGTAACTATAAGTTACCTTTTTCCATTTTAGGATTTTATACAAATGATTTTATATAAAATAAGATTTTATATTATATGATTTTAGGAATCATATAATATGTACCCTTTTGTATTGGGCTTCTTTCACTTAGCAAAATGTTTTTAAGATTCCTACATGGTGTCATGTGTATCGGTAGTTTTCACCATTTTATTTTGGAGTCGTAGTCTACTCGATGGATATACCACATTTCGGTAGTCCCTCTTCCTATTGATAGCCATTTGGGTTGTATCTAGATTTTTGGCTCTTGTGACGGAAGCAGTTATGAACTTTTGTGTACAAGTCTTTGTGTGGACATATGTTTTTATTTTTCTTAGGTAAATACCTAGAAGTTGGATTTCCAGTTTGTGTGATAAATATATGTTTAACTTTTAAAAGAAAATGCCAAAGTCTTTGCTAATATTGCTGTACATATTAATTCCCATCAGAAATGTATAAGAATTCTGGTTGCTCTATATCCTCATCAATACACAGTATGGTTAGTCTTTCTAGTTTTAATCCTTCTAGCAGCTATGTAGTTGTATTTCATTGTGGGGTTTTGTTTGTTTCTTTCCTTTTTTTTTTTTTTTTCTTTTTTTGAGATAGAATCTTGCTCTGTGGCCCAGGCTGGAATGCAGTGGCATAATCATAGCTCTCTGCAGCCTTGACCTCCTGGGCTGAAGTGAGCCTCCTGACTCAGTCTTCTGAGTAGCTGGGAGTACAGGCTAGCATCACCATGCCTGGCTAATTTTTAAAATTTTGGAGAGAGTGGGCCTTGCTATGTTTCCCAGGCTTGCCTCAAACTCCTGACTTTAAGCCATCCTCCCACCTCGTCCCCCAAAAGTGCTGGGATTATAGGTGTGAGCCACCATGCCTCATCTCATTGTCATTTTAATTTGCATTTTCCTAATAAAAGTGTTGAAAAATATTTTTATGTGTTTAATGGCTATTCACTTAACTTCTTTGGTAAAATCTCTTTTCAAATCTTTTGACCATTAAATTTTTTAAATTTTATGTTGATAAGAATACTTAACATGATATCTCCCATATTAAATTAAAATAAAAAATTTAACTTAATTTTTAATAATTAAATTAAATTATTTAATTAAATTAATTAAATTTAAAAAATTTTTGAGACAGACAGCATCTCACTTTATTGCCCAGACTGGGGTGCATGGCTCACTGCAGCCTTGGCCTCCCAGGTTCAGGTGATACTCTGACCCCAACTTCCCAAGTAGCTAAGACTACAGGCATCCACCATGACATCAGGTTAATTTAAAATATTTTTTTCTAGAGATAGGGTCTCACTGTGTTTCCCAGACTGGTCTTGAACTTCTGGGCTCAAGTGATCCTCCCACCTCAGCCCCCACAAGGTGGTAGGATTACAGGTGTGAGCCAATGTTCCCAGCCTTAACAAATTTTTTTAAGTGTATAATATATTGTTCTTGACTATACTTACAGATTTCTAGAGCTTATTCTTTTTGTTTAGCTAACTTTATGCCCATTTATTAGTAACATCCCATTTCCCCTATCCCCAACCTCTGGCAACTACTATTTTACTCTTCGAGTCTATGAATTTGACTATTTTAGGCACTTCATATAAGTGGAATCATGCAGTATTTATCTTTCTGTGACTGGTTCATTTCACTTAGCATAATGACCTCCAAGTATGTAGATGTCATCACATATTGCAGAATTTTCTTTTTTTAAGGATGTGTATTATTTCATTGTCTGCATATACCACATTTTCTTTATCCATTCATCTGTTGATAAACATTTAGGTTATTTCCACATCTTGTCCATTGTGAATAGTGCTGCAATGAATCTAGGAGTGCCAATATCTCCTTGGAATACTGATATTAATTCTTTTAGACAGATACCTAGCAGTGGGATCACTGGATCATATGATAGTTCCATTTTAAATTTTTTGAGGTAACTCCATATTGCTTTTCATAGCAACTGGACCATTTTGCATTCCCACCCATGGTGTGCAAGTGTTCCAATATCTCCACATTCTTGCCAATACATTATGACAGATATGAGATGATCTCTCTCTCTTTTTTTTTTTTCTAGACAAGAGTCTCACTCTGTTGTCCAGGCTGGAGTGCAGTGGTGTGATCTCGGCTCACTGTAACCTCCACCTCCTATGCTCAAGCAATTCTCCTGCCTTAGCTTACTGAGTAGCTGGGATTACAGGCATGTAACACCATGCCCAGCTAATTTTTGTGTTTTTAGTAGAAACAGGGCTTTGCCATGTTGATCAGGCTGGTCTCGAATCCCGACCTCAGGTGATCCACCCACCTTGGCCTCCCAAAGTGCTGCGATTACAGGCGTGAGCCATAGTGTCCAGACTCGTATTGATTTTAGGAATCATATAATATGTACTATTTTGTGTGGGGCTTCTTTCACTTAGCAAAATGTTTTTAAGATTCATACGTGGCATTATGTGTATCAGTAGTTTTTACCATTTTATTTCAGAGTAGTAGTCTACTCGATAGATATACCACATGTTGGTAGTCCCTTTTCCTATTGATAGCCATTTGGGTTGCTTCTAGATTTTTGGCTCTTGTGACTGAAGCAGTTATGAACCTTTGTGTACAAGTCTGTATGTGGACATATGTTTTGATATGCATTTACCTGATGGCTAGTGATGTGGAACATTTTTAATTTACCTGTTGGCCATTGGTATAATATGTTGGTATAATATGTCTTCTCTGGAGAGATGTCTATTCAATTTCTTAGCCCATTTTAAAATCAGGTTAATACCTGTTGGTATAATATGTCTTCTCTGGAGAAATGTCTAGTCAGTTACTTAGACCATTTTAAAATCAGGTTATTAGTTTTATTGTTATTGACTTGGAGGAGTTCCTTATATATTTTAGAGACTAATCTCTTATCAGATACATGGTTTGCAAATATTTTCTCCCATTGTATAGGTCACCTTTTCCCTTTGTTGATTACTTTCTTTGCTGGATGTGCAAAAGGCTTTTTAGTTTTATGTAGCCCCACTTTATTTATTTATTTTTTGAGATGTAGTTCAGGTAGTCTCTTATGATACTTTGTATTTCTGTGGCACCATTTTTTTTTTTAGAGATGGAGTCGATGGAGTCTTGTTCTGTTGCCCAGGCTGGAATGCAGTGGCATGATCTCGGCTCACTGCAAGCTCCACCTCCAGAGTTCAACTGATTCTCTCACCTCAGCCTCCCAAGTAGCTGGGATTACAGGCATGCGCTACCACACCCAGCTAAATTTTGTATTTTTAGTAGAGACACGTTTTTGCCATGTTGGCCAGGCTGGTCTCAAACTTTTGACCTCAGGCGATCCGCCCACCTCGGCCTCCCAAAGTGCTGGGATTACAGGCATAAGCCACTGTGCCTGTATATTGTTTTCTGTTAGTCTTGCAGTTCCTTTGTCTTCTCCTCTCATTATCTTCCTCTGTGTTTGTTGATTTTTTCGGTACTGATATGCTTTTATTCCTCTCCATTTAGTTTTGTGTAACTCCTTAGGTTTTTTTTTTCACTGTTGTTATCTTGGCACATACAGAAAATACCTTATAGTTATAACAGTCTGTTTTAAGTTGATAATAGCTTCAATTCAATTGCAGACAGGAATTCTTCACTTTAATCCCCACACACTTTATGTTATTGTTGTCACAATTTACATCTATTCATACCGTGTATCTTTTAAAATATTTTAAAGTTATATTTTTAATACTTTTGTATTTTCACTTTTATATTCGAATAAAAAACGGTTTACCTATAACCATTACAGTAATGTAGTATTCTGTGTTTATCTCTATGTTTATCTTTACCAATAAATTTTTTATTTTCTTAGACTATTGTTTTGCTATTTCGCATTCTTTCATTTCAACTTGAAGAACTCCCTTTAGATTTTTTCTAAGGCAGGTCTGATGATGATAACTTTTTCCACTTTTATCTGAGAAAATCTTTTATTTTTTCTTTGTTTTTGAAGGACAATTTGCCAGGTATAATATTCCTGATAGGCAGTTCTTTTGTTTCAGCACTTTAAATATATCATACCATTCTTTTCTGGGCTGCAAAGTTTCTCCTGAAAATTCTGCTGGGAATTCTCTTGTATATAGCAAGTCACTTTGCTCTTCCCACTTTCACAATTCTCTCTTTGTGCTTGACTTCTGACAATTTGACTATAACATCTATCAGTGTGGATTTCTTTAGGTTCATCTTATTTGGTGTCCTTTGGGTCTCCTGAAACTGAATGCTTACTTCCTTCCCCAAATTGGGAAAATTTACACCATTATTCCTTTGAATAACTTTTCTGGTCCTTTCTTTTTCTCATCTCCTTCAGAGACTCCTATAATGTGTATGTTGGCCCAGTTGATGGTGTTCCATAAGTCCATAAGCTTTCTTCGCTTTTTTTCATTCTTTTTTCTTTTTCTTTGTCTGACTGAATTATTTCCAATGATCTGTATTCAAGTTTACTGATCCTTCTTCTTCATCTAATCTAAACCACTAGTAAATTTTATTTCAGTTATGTTCCTGAGCTCTATGATTTTCGTTGGGTACTTTTTAATATTTTTTATCTCTTTGTTGAAATTCTCACATTGTTCATGCGTTCTTCTCTTGATGTTGGTGAGCATCTTTATAACAGGTAACTCTCTGTCAGATAAATCATATGATTCTGTTTCATTAGGGTTGGTTTCTGGGAATTTATTTTGTTTGTTTGTTTGGAATATCTTTGCCAGTTTCTTTATTTCCCTTGACTCTCTGTGTTGATGTCTGCACACTAGACAGGTAAAGCAGGCAACTGTGGGTTTTTTTCCCCTGCTATGTGCTCTATGCTGAGCCAGGAGGCATCTACCAGTTTAAGCCACCATCTTTATTTCTCCCCAAGGTCTGTACGCTGTGCTGGACCCATGAGTGTTCCAAGATAGAAAGACAGACACCTTTTCTTTTGGTAGCACTAGAGAAGCTGGGTGCTGGAGACATAGATCAACTTCTTCCCACTCTAGGGAGTAGCTGAGAGTTGAGATTTTTGTCTACTTACTGCAAGAAGAAGGATCTATGTTATCTACCAGCCCAAGCTGACATCTCTCTTCCCCTCAAGCAGCTAGATTGTGCTGATCCCACCAAAGCTCAAGTTTGGCAAAACAGAAACCAGCCATCTGGGGCACCGTCTCAAAAAAATTGAGGCACTGGACATGTGAACCAACCCTTTCCCTTCCCTGAAAGAAGCTGAAAGTTAGGGGGTCTTTTCCTGATTGTAGGCCACTGTGCCAGGGTTAGGGATTCTGGTGAGGAGATGTCTTAAACCTCTCTACCAGTTTCAGTAAGTCTGATTTTGCACTAATCCATGATGCAAGAGCCTTTCAGTTACTTTTCAGATTTCTTACAAAGAGAATTTATTTATCTGTGAATTGTTGCCAAATTGGAGTGTTAGTCAGGGGAAGGAGGGTCCAGGGCTTCCTACTCTGCCATCTTGCTGGTGTTCCTTTTGACCACTTTTAAATTAAGTTATTTATATTCATATTATTGAATTGCAAGAATTCTTTATATTTCTGGATAAAAGTTTTTTTATCACACATATGTTTTGTTTATAGTTTAAAGTTAGAATTGCAGTTCAGATTTTTGTTTTTGTTTTTACCTTTAGATATCCAAATATACCAGCACTGTTTTTTGATGAGACTGCCTTTTCCATAGTGAATAACTTTGGCATATTTGTTGAAAATAAATTTACCTTATATATCTGTATTTATATCTAAACCTTCTTCAGTTCAACTGAGCTATGTAGACATTCTTATGACAGTGCATTATCTTTATTAGTGTGTCTTTAGAGTAAGTTTTGAAACCAGGTATGGTAGTTCCCCCTTATCCTAGGGGATATGTTCCAAGACCGCCAGTGAATGCCTGAAACTGTAGATAGTACTGAATCCTATATACACTATGTTTTTTCTTATACTTACATCACTATGATAAAGTTTAATTTCTAAATTAAGTACAGTAAGAGATTAACAATAACTAATAATAAGATAGAACAATTGTAACAATATACAGAAACAAGATTTATGTGAATGTGGTCTCCTTCTTTCTCACTCTCCCTCAAAATATCCTATTATACTGCACTCACCTGTTTTTAGACTGTGGTTGAACCATGGGTAACTGAAACCGGAAAATGAAACCACGGATAAGGAGGAACTACTGTGTTTAAAGACTTAACTTTGTTCTTTTTCAAAATTGTTCTGGCTATTCCAGGCTCTTTGAATTTCCATGTAAATTTGAAAATGAGCTTGTCTGTTTCTACAAAATTCCTTGTTCATATGTAGATTGAAATTGCATTTTATCTGTAAATCAATTTTGTGATGATTGGTATTTTAACAATACTGAAGCCTACCAGCCATGAACATGGTATATTTCTCCTTTTATTCAGCTCTTGTAAAATCCCTATCAGGAACATTTTGTGGTTTTCAACAAAGAAGTTTTGCTAAGTTTATCTCAAGTATTTAATAGATTTTATGAGGTGCCAAAGTAAATAGTATATTTAAAATTCAATTTGCAATTGTTTAGAGCTAGAATATAGAAATACAATGGATTTTTCTATATTGACCTTGTATCACGTAACCTCGATAAACTCAATTCTTGGATATAGTAGCGTTTAACAGAGCATAGTATTATTATGTGTCTAATGTTGTATAACAGGTAAGCCCAAAATATCAGTGGCTCAAAACAATTTTATTATCTCGGTTTTTGTGGTTCCAGAGTCTGGATGTAGCTCAGCTAGATTCTCTGGCTCAGAGTTTCTCACAAGGCTGAAATCAAGCTATTGGCCAGCGTTGTTGTCATCTCAAGGCTTTATTGTTGGAGATAATCTGCCAGTATAATGTTGAACGGAAGTGGTCACAGCGGACATATTGAGTCCTATCTGATATTGGGAATAATTCAGTCTGTCATCATTAGTGTGATGTTAGTAGTGGGATTTTTTGCTGGTCGCCTTTATCAGGTTTGGTTTAACATGTTGGAAAGCTAAATATCGAGAGTAAAATTTTAGAAAGTCATCTTTTCATATGAAACTAAAATAAAGGTTCACAATCCTCTTTCTAAGACTGACGGCCCTGCTATATTTAGGAATTGAGAATTTTCAAAGTTTAGAATGATAATGCAGTTCACATAGTATTTATTTTTATTCTTATTACTATTATTATTGTTTTCCCTGCAGTTCAGTCAGATGAAACCTCTGTGTTGTGTGTTTAGATTTCAGTAGTTTTCTTAGTTCACCTCTATGTTTTCTTCCTTCTTATTTCACCTTAGTTTCCCAATATTTTGCTGAAATACTGGGCAAGATTTATACTGATTCATATGTTTTGCTTATTTTCTTAAACTCTTTGACTCCTGAGTGCACAGCCCACTTGTTATCAGCCTGTACAAAGCTACTGTCTTCTTTCCACACCCCAACCAAAGTACAACTGCTGTGGTGTGTTGAGATTTGCTGCCAGATTGCTTTCCAGAATGACCTCTCTAGGCATCATTACTACCTGTAATGCTCAGGTGTTCCTGAGTATCTACACCACCACCGGCACCAGGCATCATATCACTCTAATGTTTGCCTACACAATGGGTAAAAAGTAGCGTTTCCTTGTTGTTCTGACTTGCATCTCCTACTAATGACTTTGAGTCTGTTTACAGCATAATCGCTTTCTATAGCTAAATGTAAGCCATTTTGATCCTACAGTACAATGGATTTTCATTATGATCAGTACTACTCAGCACTCATAAACCAGGCTTTCTGCCACCATGCTCAGTGTTGTACATACCAGATGCTTTGTTGTAGAATACAAGAGGGAGGAACTGGATTAACAGGTGATTCTCCTCCTCTCTACTCAAGTTCTTCTCCACACACAGGCAAACCTATAGTGGTTATGTCAATATGTGTACTCACAGGCTGGTGCTCTCCATCTGAAACCCACCTTTAAGCCACAGGCTATGCTCAGCATTGTTTTGGCACTCCTGAAACATGGATCAGGAACTGTAAAGGTTTGAACTTCATTAGAAATTAAGGCAACCTACTTAGTGATCTCGTTAACATTGATCAAAAAAATAAATAAATTAAATAAACAAAAAAATAAATTAAGGCCTACTTAGTCTCATTGTCACATAAGATAATTCAACTCTTGACAACTTGCCTATTTTGCCAGAGAGATGCTCCTTTGTGTCCAAACAGGAAAGACTTGGTTCTTTTTTAAGCCATTTCCTAGATTATTTCTGAAAAGTCTATTTCAGAAAGGTCAGTAGCTAATCTTTTGTTTTCTCTCATCCATTGTGCATTTTGTTTGTCAGCATTTATTACTTAAAAACTCCTTGGGGACTGGGCAACACCCATTATCAAAGGCATAGTTATTTCTGCAGCAAAACATGATGTTCATTCTAAGTGGGACAAGAAGAATCTTTAATAGTCTCATGTCAGTTCAGGTCAGGTTTTCCCACTAACTAAACTTCAATCAAATAAAGTCTTGCTGTCAAAGAACACTGATAAAACTGTTCATAGGTTGTTTTGGACTTTGAAAATGCAGACAGAGGATGAAGACCTATAATAGACAGTAATAATAAAGAGATAGGAGATGGGAAGTTTGACTGGAAGTCAAAGTATGCTAAAAGCTTTGCCTTAGGAGAAGACTTTGGTAGAAAAATAACTCTAAGCACCCAACATGAAAGGACATGTGACAGAGAAGTCTCAATTGAAATTGAGTCAGTTGCCTTAACTGATTGAAGTTGCGTTATTTTAGTTCTGTAAATTTGCAAAAACATATGGCTATGTGAACACACTGCTAAGGCCCCTCCCATGTTCTTGAGAGAGATTCATACAAGTGAGAGAACCTGAAGCTTAGACTTCATTAACTTTATGGCAAATCTGACTCAAGGAATAAGAAAACAAAAGTTTTAAGGTAATGGCTCAGGGCCTGACTTCATCTGCTCCCTTCCCCAATAACTATCTGTATCTTTCAGTAAAAACTCTCCTATGAACTTTATATATATTCGCATAACAGCAAGACCATAATATGCATATGATTGTGTACCTTGTTTTTATCCAAGTTATATTGTGGACATTTCTTCCCTTTTAAAAATTCTGTTAACAGCCTGCATAGAATTTTTCTGTATGAACATATAACTTAACCTAACTCTTATCTGATGGACATTTAATTGGTTTGTAATACCTTGTTCTCACTAACAATACTGTAATGAATATTTTTGTAAATATATGTGCACCAATATGTATGTCTATAGGAGAACTACCTAAAAGAGATTTCTGTGTCAAAAATAATGTATGTTTAAATTTTGGTATATTTCAACAAATTGACCTCCCTAAAGCTTTGTAATAATTGTATATAAATGTGCCACTTCTTTTCTCCTAGCCCACACTGAGAATAATCATTCTAAGTAATTTTCAAGTCTAATATGGTATCTGTAATGATGCCTCATTCTTTTAAATTGTATTTTTTTGATCATTAAAGAGATTAAGCATATTTATTTTTATTAACATCCATTTCCTTTGTAATTGCCTGTTTTGTTTGTATGTTTTTAAAATTTTCTTTGCCAATATTGATACGGGGTACTCATCAATATCATTGATTCATAAAAACTCTTGTTATTTTTTTTTCCTTTGTCCAATATTCTTAAGTATTTCCTTAAGTTTCTAAGACAGAACTTGTTTGGTTTCAGACAGAGGTGGTTACAAGGTTTGACTCTACCACTCTGGCTGTGTGTTTCTGGTGAAGCAATCTAAAGGAGGACAATATCAGTGTGACACTTAATTTAATGTGTCAACTTGACTGGGCCATAGGGTTTCCAGATATTTGGCCAAACATTCTTCTAGATGTGTCTGAGAGGGCGATTCTGGATTAGATGAACATTTGAGTTGGTAGACTGAGTAACACAGATTGCCTCTCTAACGTAGGAGGGCTTCATCCAAACAACTGAAGACCTTAATAGAACAAAAGGTTGAGTAAGAGAAAAGTCCTCCTGTCTGACCACTTGAACTGGGACTTAGGTCTTCTCTAGCCTTCAGACTTGAACTGAAACATCAGCTCTTCTTAGATCTTGAGCTGCTAGCTTTTGGACCTGAACTTATACTGTTGGCTCTCCTGGTTCTCAAGTCTTTGGACTCAGACTGGAACTACACATTGGCTCCCCTGTGTCTCCAGCTCACTGACTATAGACCTTGAGGCTTCTCAGCCTCCATAATCATGTGAGCCAATTCCTTATAATCCATATATATATATAGAAGGAGTCAATATATGTGAAGATTTAGCTTAGTTCCTATCACATAATAAATATTGAATAAAGGTTAGATAACATTAACTTTACTTGAATTATTTTTGCCCTTCAGAAGTTTTACATAGTCAAATACATTCATCTTTTCCTTTATTATTTTATTAATAATTGTTTTCTATTGTCTAGTACCTCTACTTCTTGCATTAAAGAAGTTAAACACCTGGAAATTTGTTTATATATGTGTAACTTGAGATTTAATATTTTCCCCCAAATGAAGAGTCAGTTGTTTCCATGCATTTATTAAATAATTTATTCTTAAACAGTGTTCTCTAAAAGCACCATTGTCAAGGAAGTCTTCTAGGTCAAGGGAAAACATCTCTGCTATAAGGATTATAAATCGCGTATCTGTGACATAGAAGCATACTCCAGATAAGCTGTTTCATGTTTCTTGTGCTAACAACCTAGAGGGAAAGGAAATGAAGACATATTCCTATTTTTCTTGTTCACACACCTGCCTGTGTAAAATGCAAAATGATAAATCTAATTGGTGTCCTAAAAGCCATTTGGTAGTTAAACATAATCCAGGCAAACAAAGGCAGGGGAAAGATATTGATTTTGTGTCACACAAATGTAGGTGGAACATCTAAGCCTTAAATAATGCTCCCAGGGCACTTTTTGGTGTGATCAGGCAAGGCTGTATTTAATGATGTGAGAAAACTCGTTTCTCTGAGGTCAATGGTATGTGCTTAACCTTTAGGCTTTCACGTGGCTGCCTGCCCCACTGGTTTATGAAGTGGAGGCTGACATGATTGGGGATTTAGGGCAGTGATGACTTGATCTCCCTGACGCTTGCTGCTCTTACCCAGGAATGGTGAACAAATCCATCTCTGTGGCTGCCACCTGGGCTTTTCTGAGCAGCCCACACCTCTCTCGTTTCACATCTACCTCCTGAGGCAGAGAGAACACGGTCACCCTTGAAAAACAGGGTTTATCACATGATTGTGAGAAAAAAAAGGTTTAATTTAGCTTTTAATGCCTTAAACAGCCCACAAAAGGCAAACATGAAGTCTTGGTGACTTTTGTTTTTATTTCTCAGTTGGCAAGTTTACACTTTGTGATTTTAGCATTTTTCAAAGGTGTTCTAAGAAATGCTAGTCCTCTGAGACTCTGCTGGAAAGAAAGGGAAGGAGGGAGGACAGCTAGCTGAGGTTAACCCTGTTTGGGGCATGGGATACCTCCTTTGGAGACTCAGTGTGAGATGTGTTTTATTTTAAACTAATGCTATGGTCTAAATGTTTGTGTCCCCCAAAAGTTACATGTTGAAATCCTAACCCCCAAGATGATGTATTAGGAGGTGGGACCTTTTGGGGGGTGATTGAGTTATGAGGGACTAGCCCTCATTAATGGAATTAATTTCCTTATAAAAGAGGCTCCAAAGAGACCCCTGGTCCCTTCTACCATTTGAGGTTAGAGTAAGAAGACATTGGTCTATGACAAAGTGGTCCCTCCCCAGTCACCAAATCTGCTGACACCTTAATCTTGACGGGTGGCTTACAAAACCAATAACAATCCTATTGTTTATAAGCCGCCTAGTCAAGGTATTTTGTTAGAGCAGCCCAAATGGACTAAAACACCCAGGATTTTTCCATTCATATTTTACTGTCCCAACCCACTTTTAAAATACAAGTTACATCTGTTCTACTATTTGCCAAATACTGCCTTAGGTACACTGCTTTAAAATTGTATGCAAAACACAACTTTGCCTATTGAATGCTCTTTGCCATTAATTTCTCCCATAAACAGCCAAACAGTCAGGAACTTTTTTTTTTTGAGATGGAGTTTCACTATTGTTGCCCCGGCTGGAGTGCAATGGTGAAATCTCGGCGCACTGCAACCTCCTCCTCCCAGGTTCAAGAAATTCTCCTGCCTCGGCCTCCCAAGTAACTGGGATTACAGGCATGTACCACTATGCCTGGTAAAGACGGGGTTTCAACATGTTGGTCAGCCTGGTCTTGAACTCCTGACCTCAAGTTATCTGCCCGCCTTGGCCTCCCAAAGTGTTGAGATTACAGGCATGAGCCATCGTGCCTGGCTGTCACTTCTTATAGAAGAAAAGAATTGATAATAAGACATGATCAAAATATCAGGAAATTTGTACAAGTATTACATACCCACAAAAATGTTTAAATTAAATTAAATTTAAAAATAAATACCAGGGAAGAATTCCAGCCTTCATAATAAAGCTCAATATTCACAGACCTTACTCAATGTGCAGTTAATTCTTCCCTGTATATCTTTCAAAGTTAGTCAAGCAGAGCAATCATATAATTCTCGAGCAGACAAGAACCTAACCAACGCATCTAAAGAGCTCCACATTTCACAGGCAAGCAAACTGAGGCCTAGAAAAGCTGAAGAGGTGAGCAAAAGCCGTAAATTGATTTGTGTCAGCATCTGGACACTGGCTTAGTCTTCCTACACTTCTGTCTGATTTTGTCCTCCTCTTTATGACAGCTTAATCTTCAAGCTGGAGCCTTCTCAGTTACTGCCCCCATATTTGTCTGTGCATGCGTTCACCGGAAGTGTCACTTGAAGAAACTTTCCCTGAAAAGTGAGGAAAAATAAATCCCCCACTTCCTGAGGCTATAGGTTCTGAAAGATTGTAAGAAGATCCTCATATTTTCCCAGGTTAGCATTACCTGACAGAGTGGCTGATACCCAGGGGATGAGTTCATGGGTTGTCTTAGTCCATTTGTGTTGCTATAAAGGAATACCTGAGGCTGGGTAATTTATTGAAAGAAAAAAATGTTAATTTGGCTCAGGGTTCTGAGGGCTGTGCAAGAAGCATGGTGCCAGCACACCTTCTGGTGAGGGCCTCAGGCTACTTCTACTCATGATGGAAGGCAAAGGGGAGCTGGCATGTGCAGAGATCTCATGGTAAGAAAGAAGGCAAGAAAAGGCAGGGAGGTATCAAGATCTTTTCAACAACCAGCTCTTGCATGGAACTAACAGAACATATACTCACTCAACTGCAGGACTGCACCAAGCCATTCATGAGGGATCTGCCAAACACTTCCCACTAGACCCCACCTCCAACAGTGGGAATAAAACTTTCCTTTTGTTTTTCCTTCCCTTCCCTTCCCTTCCGTTCCTTTCTGTTCCTTTCCTTTCCTTTCCTTTCCTTCCTTCTTTTTTTTTCAAGGTCTTACTCTTTAACCCACGATAGAGTGCAGCGGTGCAATCATGGCTTACGGCAGCCTTGAACTCTGGGGTCAGGCAATCCTCCTGCCTCACACTGCCCAGTAGCTGGAACTACAGGTATGTACCACCACACCAGCTACTTTTTAAATTTTTCTTTTGTAGAGATGGGGATCTCACTATATTGAGCAGCCTGCTCTCTAACTCCTGGGCTCATGTGATCCTCCTGCCTCAGCCTCTCAAAGCCTCCCACTGTCTCATTACAGGCATGAGACAGTGCACCCAGCCAGGGATCAAATTTCAACCTGAGATCCAGTGGGGACACATATCCAGACTATTATCATGGGCCAAAGCAAACATCCAAGGAGTGCAACTGTTTCTGAGAAAAACAAAAGCTTTGTTGGCATTTAATGATATGATCATAGTATTTTTCTCCTTTAATTTGTTGATGTCATCTATTATGTTGAGAGACTCCATAATCTTGAATTTCCTTACATTTCTGCAGTAAACGCTACCTAGTCATAGAGCATTGTTTTGATATGCTACTGGATTTTCTTTGTTAATACTTATTTGATATTTTGCATTTCAATTCCTAAGCGAGATCAGGCTATCATTTTCCATTTTTGTACAATTTTTATCAGGTTTTGGTATTAACATTGTGTTGGAATCATGCAATGAGTTGGGGCAGTTTCTAACTTTTAATATGATCTATAATATTTTGAATTGTAAAGGAATGACCTTTTCCTTACAGATGAAACAGAACTCAGCTGTGACACTCTTTAATTCTGATTCTTTTTAAAATGACTGATCTTCATTTATTTTTAGATACCTTCTATGATAACTGATCTATTCAAGTTTTGTCCTGTTTTATAAATCAGTTTTTTAAATAAATTCTTTTTAAACAGCTTTATTGAGGCATAATTTACATGTCACAAAATTCAATGACTTTTGATAATGTGCAATTTTTAAGCGTACAATTCTGTGACTTTTAGTAATGTAAGTCAATTTTGGTCATTTTTTTTAAAAGAAAATATTCATTTCCTCTAGGTTTTCAACTGCATCCACAGAATGGCTCGTAGTATTTTCTTATAATTCTATGCTTAAGAAATGCTGGCTTTCTAAATGAGCATGAGTGCAAAGAGAAGGAAATGGAGATGATACCAGAGGCAGTAAGTTAGCTAATGGGAACACTTGTTGAAGCAGCTGATCAGAGCACTGTGTAGTATGTAAGATGGGAGTTACAAAGTGCAACCATTCATTTCCCTGATTACCAGGCTTTCTAACTACTAGGCTGGCCAAGGTGCTCAAAATTCCCTGATTAGAGGAGGGACTGAGGAGTTTCAGACCAAGAAGGCAAAGTCAGAACATGTGATACTTTCCGTTTATTTGTGGTGTTTTGGCTGGCCACTTCCTTCCATTAAGAATTCTCATAGTAACACCAATGTATTTCACCTCTTTATGTAGGGAAATTTCACTGTGGTTTGGTACCTATGTCAAACATAATTTTTAACACCAAGAATCCACCAAACTGAACGCTCCAAATGAAAAATTTAAAAGTTGTATTTAAAATGCTTAATACCACCAAATTGTAGAATGATCTTTCATGTGGATATGTTAGATAAAATGTAAGATGAACCAAAGTATGAATTTATGTCCTATTTTAAAAATCAGGTTTATTGAAGTATAATTTACACATAGTAAAATTCCACCCTTTTGAGCTGTATGGTTCGCTGACTTTGCATTGAATGTATAGTGCTTTTACCACTTCACACTCAAGATATAGAATATTTCTATCACCCCCAATGTTTACAAAGGCATCCTTATATCCCTTTTGTAGTCAATCCTCTCCCACAACTCCTAACCCCTGGCAATCACTGATCATATTTTTGTCTCTATTTTCTTTTCAAGGTTATTAGGTAAATAGAACCATACAATATATGTGTTTGTATCTGTCATCTTTCTGTTAGCAGCATCTGAAATTCATCCATATTGTTGCATGTATCAGTATGTTCTTGTTCATTGCTGAATAATATTCCATTGTATGAATGTACTATAATTTATTATCCATTCACCCTTTAAAAGGTATTTGAGAGGTTCCAGTTTGTGGCAATTCTGTGTAAGTTGCTACAAACATTAGCATACAGGTTTTGTGTAGATATGCATTTGCATTTCTTTTGAATAGGAGTGGGATTCCTGGGTTGTATGGTAAATATGTATTTAACGCTACAAGAAACTACCAGCTATTTTTCCAAAGTAACTGTACCATTTTGCATTCCCACCAGTAAAGTAAGAGAGTTTGAGTTGATTCATTTCTTCATAAGTCCTTTGTATTTTTGGACTTTTTCATGTTTAGCCATTCTGGTGTTTCTGTAGTGGTATCTCATGTTTTAAGTTTGCATTTTCTAATGATTTATGTGTTTATTTGCCATCACATCTTTTTATTTGGTAAAATCTGTTCAAATTTTTGACCATTTAAAACATTGAGTTTTTCTGTTTTAATTATTGAGTTGTAAGAGTTTTTAAATATATTCTGGATATATTCATTTAGATAGATACATGCAAAGCAAGTATCTGATATTTGCAAGGTGATTTTTGCATTATCAGATATTTGCTTTGCAAATATTCTTCCCAGCCTATAGTTTATCATTCCATTTTCATAATTTAGTCTTTAGAAGACTAGAGACTTCTAGTCTAGAAGACTCTTTCTCTAGAAAGAGTCTTTTTCTCTAGAAGAGAAAAAATTTTCAATTTTGATAAAGCCTAATTTATCAATGTTTTCATTTATGGTTTGCACTTTTTGTGTTATAACTAAGAAATCTTTACCAACCTAAGGTCACATGTTTCTTCTAGAAGCTATATAGTTTTATATTTTACATTTATATTTAAGTTAATTTTTATATGGTATGTGAAGAAAAGATTAAGATTCATTTTTTGGCATTTAATTGAATCCAATTGTTCTAACACCATTGTTGGAAAAGACTTACTTCTCCACTGAATTACTTTGGCAACTTTGTTGATTGTCACTTGCCCATTTTTGTGTGGGCATTTTTCTGGACTTTCTTTTCTATTCCATTGATCTACGTGTCTATTCTATGCCAGTACTATGCTGTATTGATTACTGTAGTTTTAGAGTAAGCCTTGAGATCAATTAGTGTGGGTGTTCCGATTTTGTTCTTCTTTTCAAAATAATTTTGGCTATTCTAGATTCTCTGCTTTTCCATGTAAATGGTAGAATCATTTGTCAGTTTCTATCTGCTGCAAACCTGTGCTGATACTTTGACTAGGAGTTTGTTGACTATACAGATCAAGTTGGGGAAAATTATGGTCTTAACAATACTGAGTTTTCCAATCTATGACCACACTACAGCTATTTAGTTGTCTTGTTTCTTATTAATAGTTGGCAGTTTTCATGATGCAACTCTCACACTTAATTTTGTTGGATTTATACATAAGTGCTTTACTTTTAATTCTATTGTAAATTATATTTTTAAAAACTTAATTTCCAAGAGTTTATTGTTAGTATATAGAAATACAATTGATTTTTCGATATTGACCTTGTATTTTGTGACCTTACATTTTGTGATCTTACTAAACTTACTTAACAGTTCTAGTAGTTTTTTAGTAAGCCCCAGTGCTCTCCTGAATGAATGATATCCAACTGTGTGAAAATACAACTGTGATCCTAGGGGTGGGGGCTATTAATTTTTTGTCTGATTCCCATATGTGCCTGGTTAAACAATGTTAGAGATTTTTGTAAATCTTGCAATGCCCAAAAAATATTTACCATCTTTTCAGGCCTATTGTCCTGAGTATATAAAATAAATCCAAATGCCCATCTTTTGTACTTCATTAGAGATAAAGTACAGAAGACTAACAGGCATTTCCAGAATCTTCTGGGTTAAGGGCTATGAGATCAGTGTTAGAAGTTTGTGTGTGGATTTTCAAGCTGACTGTGAAGTCCCTGAGGGAAGAATGTGGAGTGGGCTTCTATCAATAGGTAGCAGACAGCAATGGTGGGGCAACATCTAGAGACCTACCAGGGAAGATGTGAGATCCATTGGTATGCCCTGATTGTCAACGTAAGATGATATGCCTTATGTTGGTATTTCCTAAATTGTATTTTGGGATACATTGGTCTTTATTCTTTTCAGCAAAAATTCCACAATCAAATAAATTTGGGAAATGCTTCATACCATATTCTCTTTTAGTTTCACAATGTCCATTAGCATATTAAAGACACTGAGGAAACCTACTTAAAGATACATGTTTACACAGCTTTGTTTAATCCAGCATTCCCCAAACTCATTTGACCATGGAACCCTTCTTTAATATTAAACCTCCTAATCTCCAAAACCTCTTTAGCTTATCTGCTGCAAAATACACTCAGGAAAATACTGCCATGGAAAATTCTGTGATCTGTTTCTCACCTTCAATATGAGAAAAATATTCATACAAGGTTATTATGTTAGAACTATCTGATCGCTACAAAATGCTCTGAGCAATAGAATGTGCTTAGAATTCTGGAATACAGAGAGGTTTATATCTCAGATGCCTTCATTTCCTTTTGTTTTGACTTAGAAATGTTGAGCAAATATTCTCCCAAAATATGCCATTGAACTAAGCCAAAAGAAGCATTCTTCCCACGCACTTCAGGGTTTCTTGGTCTTTCCTAATGGTCTCCTTTGCTTGTACTTCAAACTCTTTTTTGCTTTGCTCTGATTTGTTGAATAACTGAGCCATCAAACTGTTAAAAAGGTTTCTGGTAAGAGGCATTATGCTACCTGTTTATGTGCTTTGTGTAGTACCCAGGGTGATAGGATAACAATAAAGTAGATACTCCTTGTCTTTCAGAGAAAAATAACTATCTAATGATTGACAGAATATAATTAAACCAGCAATGAAATAAACAACATTGCAATTTTCGGCATGAGGCCACTTGTGTTGTAATTGATCGTGTTTGAGACGATAGCTGATGACAGGATTTGTGTTGATACTTGATGCAAAGTTGTAGCTTTTAAGGAAAGTGCAGACAGAAATCAGCTCCAAATTGCCTGCCTCTGTAATTAAAAGTATAAATGTTTCAAGTCGAATACATCCTATTAGTAAGATTTTAGGAAACAAAAATTTAATTTATTCACATTCGATATGGTCTGTAAATGCCACCATTATATGCCTTCCACTGGCCTTTGATTAGCTATGGATTAATAAAACTTTTATACCTCCTTTGTCAGCCTCATTTTGAACTCTGTTTTTGCATACTGTTACTATTAAATAAATGAATTAGTGTCCAGAAATGTGTCATGCATATTACCTAGCAGCAGGAAGCATAATACAGTGGTCAGCTCCCCAGGAGCGTTATAAATCCTAATGCGCTCGGTAACCTGCTCACGTGGACCTATTAAAGCATGATGATTTAGTGGAGCAGTATTTGTGCTTAACAATGGAATTTTAGTTAATTCAAAACAAGGTAAATCATCTCCAATTACAGTATTTGAATATTCACAGTTGCTTCCCAAGAACATGTACTGTGGCTAAGCCAAAAAAATGGTTTTTTCTTCAAAAGCATTGTACTGAGTTACTTGCTTGGAGTAACATTTAGGCAGGTTTTGGTAGCTTATGTTAAAAGTAACCCAGTCTCGAAGAACAACGTTTATCTGGCGCAGCTAGCTAACTCGCTGCCGAAGCAATTTAGGGCGTCCAAAATACAGAAAGAGGGGGAAGCGAGAGCAGGAGCCCCGGGATGCAGCTGCCCACTGCAGAGCTCAGGTGAGCCCAGTAATTGAGCTAGTGTCGATGCCCAGGGTGATGGTGTGATGTTGTTACATGCGTTCCTAGAGGCAGCTGAGGGCTTTTTTTGTTGCCGCTGTTATCAAAGTCATTTCAGATCCATGTCAGTAGCTTCTTGATACTGCAACTACTGCTGTGTCCCTGTGGGTACCGTACGGACCAGAGAGCATCCTCCGGTTTGAAATAGGCTCTTTTATGCTCAAGGTCTCAGAGGGCCTTTCCAGGAAATAATGAAAATTAGCCGTCTGGCTGGCAGCAACCACTTTCAGCAGTGTGGGGCCTTGGCGTTGTGTCAGGATTAGCATAGGACCTCCACAACACAGAGGGACCAGCCTCCTCACCAGCCAGTGTCCAGACTTTCCCAGAAGGTGAAATTGGAGTGGAATTAATGCGGAGCAGGGCGAACTTTATTGAAGAAGTTTATTTTGTGTATTGTGGATCTGGACATTTAGGGACAATGAATGAACAACTTTCCTGACCTTCAAAACAAGTCTGAAATGAATCGATGACTTTTATTTAGTGAAAAACAAAACCTGGAGACAACACTGTTGGACACATTTTTTCAAAGTTTGCCAATAGCCAAAGTCCACTTTGTATAAAATTGTAATTTTTTGCAATATCACCATTGATTTTAGTCAGTGGTAACTAATTGGCTTTGTAATCAGCAAGCCTGAATTCAAAACTGGATGACTGTGTCTTATAAATTGTGTGTCCTTGGGTGAGTTACTCCCCCTCTCTGAACTTCAGTTTATTCATCTGTGAGTAAGGTATAGGTTTACGTACAATAACATGTTGCTCTGTGATGGTGGCGTGCAGAATAAATGAAGTCACGTACACAAGATACAAAGTTTTTTGTTTTTGATATGTTTAGAGACAAGGTCTCTCTTTTGTCACCCAGGCTGAAGTGCAGTGGTGCAATCATAGCTCACTGCAGCCTCAAATTCTCCACTCAAGCCATCCTCCCACTTTAGCCTCCCGAGTAGCTGGGACAACAGGCACGTGCCACCATGCCTGGCTAATTTTTTCATTTTTTTGTAGAGATGGGGTCTGGCCATCTTACCCAGGCTTGTCTTGAATTCCTGGGGTCAAGCAATCCTCCCATCTAGGCCTCCCAAAGTGCTGGGATTACAGGCATGAGCCACTAAGCCCGGCCAACAAGATAGCTTCTACTGTTTTTACTGCTGATTTATAAGGTGTACACAGATTGTACTGAATAAATGTAATCTTGATTATAGGTTGTATGTAAAGGCTGAGCAAATTGTTTCTTGCTCTTATTTCATGTAACAACCATCATTCTCTACTGGCTTTGTTTTATCTCTCTCTCCATCCATTCATCTGTCCATCCATCCAATCATCCATCCTCTACTTATCCAATTAGTAATATATATGCATGGTAAAAAAAATTAAAACACTACCAAACAGGTGGTCTCCCTTTTACCTCTGTCCCTAGACCCCAGCTCCTCTCTCTAGAAGCTGCTATTACTAGATTCTTCTGTGTCCCTCCAGAGGTATTCCACTCACACACAAGCACATATACATACCCCACAAGCAACATAATACTATCCACACTGTTCAGTACCTAAAAGGTTAGCAATGTATCTTAGGAGTGTTCCATATTAGTACTATAACCTACCTCAATTTTCTTAACACCTGCATAGTGTTACATAGTGTGGTTTTATCTTAATTTACTTAACCAAACCTCTATTGTGGGCACTTCAGTTGCTTTTAATTCTTTGCAGTTACACAATGCTGCACAGAATTGTGTAGCACTTCTATGCACTTCTTTGTGCCTATGGACACATATGGCTGCAGGATATTGTCACAGTTACAGGATATTTTCCTAGAAATTGATTTTTTTAGGTCAGATTTTTATGGAAATTGCCAAACTGCAATTTCCAACTCAAAATTATTTAGAAATAATACATAGTCCCCAGGCAATACTTCTTTTAACATTCACAACAAATCTCCCCACCAGCCTATAAGTTCTATTCAGCATATACTGCGTTCTAGGAACTGTGTTCTACAATGAGATACACCAATGAGCTAAAACTGACAGAGGCCTTGTTCTCATGAAGCTTGTGCCATTTGAACACTTGAA
This sequence comes from Hylobates moloch, assembly GCF_009828535.3. Lineage (NCBI taxonomy): Eukaryota > Metazoa > Chordata > Mammalia > Primates > Hylobatidae > Hylobates > Hylobates moloch. The sequence goes on from NW_026652289.1 coordinate 68,932,945, forward strand.
TGCATGCAGTCACACATGCTCATGTGGACACTTCTCAAGATTTACTGTACAAATGGCCTTTCTAATGCCAAGAAATAGCCGAATGTCTTTCTTCCAAGAATACCACCAATAATGCCATATACATTTCTTACCTTTCTAGGTATCTGAACTCCAAATGTTATTAGGAATCTTGACTACCTATAGTTGATGCTTGCTCACTCCACTGTATCCCTTGGGTTGTCTGGTTTCACATATTTGTAGCAGACTCTTCCATACACCATTATACATACTGCAATTTGTGCTCAACATTCTCTAATGTGCAGGCCACTCAGCCACACACAGATGTGTGGTGGGTGTGTGTGTTGGGGGATGAAAGGTTATACTCTGGAAGATACCCCTCAGTCAATGTGGATCATGTGTCTGTTGGTGAATGCCCCAGCCTCCCATCTTAGGGTGGTGTGTTTCTGAGGCTTGCTCTGCATGATCCTCAGAAGGTCTGCAGTGGTGTGAGCCCAGTTGCCTGCAACAGTAACTAGCACATTAACACACCCTTTGTTGGCTCCTTTCTCTTTTCAGTCTCTCCTTCCAAACAAACAATCTGCACCCAAGTCCTTGTTACAGGGTTTGCTTTCAGAGAAACCCAATCTAAGACACTGAAAATTCTGGACTGCCTTCACACAAAGCAAACTCAGTAAAAAGAACTAAATTTACTGTAGTTATTGCTTCATCATCTCTAACATCATGGTGTCACCTGTCAGAAGTAAAATCAAGTCAGCCAAATTTCTGAGCATCTACTAGGTTCTGGGGAAACTAAATACACAAGATAAATGTGATTTCTGCCATCAAGGAACACACAGCCTATCAGACGAACTGCTTTTCCCAAGACTGACTATAGTACAAGACAATTTGGTTAAAGATCTCCATTATTCCCTTTCTCCAAACTACACGTGATTTTCTGCAGGAATATATGGCCCAGTGGGTTATATAGCTATACAAATTGGGCCTGATGCAAAATCTAAGTGGACCCCATTCTCTCTTTGATGTAAGCCTAAACTCTCATTGTTTATAAGTGACAGAAATTCAACTCAAAGTAGCTTGAGCCAAAAGCAAGGCATTAGCTAAAGTAGCTGGAAGTCAAGGAATGCACTCAGTGGCTTCAGGCATGGGTGGATCCTGAGTCTCGATAATGTTTTCAGGGTTTTGTCTGTCTTCAACTCTCACTTCTGATTCCTTTGGTTTGGCTTCACTGTAGGTCAGGTTTTTTTCACATGAGAGAAAAAAATGGTTCCCAGTGGGTCTTGGCTTACTCAGTCCTTATATCTCATGACCCCAGCAAAGGAGATGTCCTCTTTGTCCTAGCATCCATATAAAAAGGTCTTATAGAGACAATATGGCCCTGCTTGGATTGTGTGCTTATCCCTGAAACAATCACAGTGGCCAAGGGAAAGGGGAATTCTTGTAGGGCTGAGTCATGCCCGTCACTCACTGGGAGGGGTAAACCTCATTACTAGTGAAACAGGGGCTCTGCTACTAGAAGCAAAACACGAAATAGTCACAGCAGGCTGACAGCACACTAAAGCGAAGCACAGCCTTTTATAGATCCCAAGGCTACAGCAAGAAATACTTTCCTGTTTTCTTTGGGAGTGGGTATCTCCGAGCAAAATGAGATTCTTGGGTGGAGAGTAGGTATTGATTTATTTGGATTTACCCAAAACAAGAAGGAGGCTGCCTCAGGTTGTACTTTCTGGAGCTCTGGCTATTACTATGGAGGCTTCTACAGATGCTCTGGTCAAGGCACAGGTCCTGCACCCACTCTGAATGGTGGGCACTCTAGGGATAAATGAGATGTCAAAGTCTTTCCTCATAAGGTTATCCATGGCTGGAGCCACTGGAAAATCAGAAGAGGGAGCAGTGGGATGGCTTCACCAGCAGTAAGATCTTCATTCTTGGGTGCATTCCTGAGTGGAAAAGCCCTCTACTCTCTGCCACTGAGTTGGAAGTAAAAGCAGCTTCCCCAACCCTGTAAAATGTTGGGAAGCAGAAAAAGCTGCAAGTTGGTCCTCTGCCTTGGATGCCAGAGGAGCAGCTGACAAAAGCCTGTGGCAGGGCTGTCTGTGAATAGCCTGTATGATGCTGGTTGGGGAGCCTCAGAGCTGAGACCCCCCCAGCAGTGTGCTGGCTGTTTCAAGAGGCTGTTTCCCCACTGGCCCAGCCCACAGCTGTATATGGGCTTGCTTAGCTCCAGAATGGGCAAAGCTGAAGCCTCTCTCCTTGCTGCGTACCTTTAACCAAAGCCAAAGTACTTTTTAGGCCAGCGGCACCCATAATGCCTGGTCTTTGTCCATGTTTAGACCAAAGCTTTCCCATCATCAGTGGGCTGCAGTGTGCATTCTGCCAATCGCCAATTCCTATATTGGCTTTTTTTTTCCTATTTGTACTCTGCACGTGGCTCTCCTGACTGTGATTGCAAAGACTTCTGGCAATTCTGGATTTTAAGGAATCACAAGTCAAATCCTATAGATTCAACTTCTTTTCTTTCACCACCTTCCCTTTTCCCTTAGCTTGTAATTAGCCATTTTTCCTCATAGTTTTGAAGTCCCCTTATTTGAAATTCATCACTGAGTTAGTCCTGTGGGAGTTACTCTCAATTACAAATTGAAGACTAATTGTGCCGCAATGACTGTTGCTCTAAGACGCCTTCGCTGTAATCGCTCCCTAAATTAACTCTCGCCTCTTATTTAACACTAAGTTAAGGCTTTAAAATGAGCTGTGATTTGTAGTAGGCAACACAGCAGTTGCTGAATTGTGGAGTCACACCTACAAATAAATAAATATAAGTATATATACACACATACATATAATTTTATAAATTCTCTTTTCATTTAAATTCTGGATTATTTTTAAAATGTGAAAGTAAAATTTGCTTAACAGAAACAGCATAATTTGCTTTTTTTCTTTTTTCTTGAGACAGAGTCTCACTCTGTTGCCCAGGCTAGAGTGCAGTGGCACAATCGTGGCTCACTGCAATCTCCGCCTCCCAGGTTCAAGCAATTCTCCTGCCCTAGCCTCCCGAGTACCTGGGATTACAAGTGTGCACCACCAACACCCGGCTAATTGTTGTATTTTTAGTGGAGACGGTGTTTTACCATGTTTGCCAGGCTGTCTCGAACTCCTGACCTCAGGTGATCCACCCGCCTCAGCCACCCAAAGTGCTGGGATTACAGGTGTGAGCCACCACACCCAGCTAATTTTGCTTTTACTGTCATGTACAATTAAATTTTTTCCTTATTGCCAGTCTTTTGTTCTGAAAAATAGTTTCTGAAAATCTTAAATCACTACCCTCCTGCCCCCACACACTCTTGTTTTATATTGTCTTGATGTATTTTCTTACTCAGTGTGCCTCTTTTTTTTTCAAGGGTAGGACGGGGTGGGAGACAGAGGTCTGACTCCTGATCGAAGGGGGTTGCATGATCCCCTGTATTTTGCATTTCCATCCAATCATTGCCACTCTGACAATCAGGTGACAAGCAGCAAGCTGGAGAGAATTTGTCAGAAATTAACCCAGAGAAGGGGAGATATACAGGTAGCACCCACAAGAGGAGGTGAGGCCCTGGCCCAAATCAGGAGACCACAACAGTGTCAGAGCAGTTGACACCTCAAAGGGTCAGCCAAGGGTTCAACCCCTTGTAGACACGATCTTTAGGACACTTCCATTAGGAATTGACGAAGTGACTTCTGCAAGTTTGACGCAAGGTTAAGCAAAAATTCAGACTTCAAGTTATGAATATACTTTTTGTTCTCTAGCAAAATATGGCTATGTGATTTTAAATATAAATTAAAAAGTAACTTAAAAGACATCTGAAAATGGTCTTTTGGCCTTAACCAAATGATGACAATAGAAACAGCCATGAGTTTTGGCTTCCTCCAAAAGGACAGGAAGAGGCTAGGCGCATTTGGTCTGCAGTTCCTGCCACCTGTCCTGCCTCAACACTTTGGGTACAGCACAGGCAATAGCTCAAGACAGAAGTGACCTTAAAGCCAGTTATCAGATGCCAATGGAAAGCCAAAAGGAAATGGACAGAAGAAGTGTAAGAACCATATAAAACTGTCAAACTTCTCAAGTCCAGGCTAGGTGCTTCCTAGCCATGCCCCAAGCCCCACCACTCCACTGGTCCCCTGTTTGGCCTCCTTCCCTGCCAGCTCCCTGCCTGTCCCTTCCTCATGGGTGCCATCTTCTTACCCACAGGCAAGTGGAGCTCTGAAATGACTGGCAAAGAACATTCTTATGTTCCTATCTCATAGAATGACCTATGGGCATCTAACTGAGAACTTTTGCTCCGACTGGATGTTCTCCATCCCTCACCCCATACGGAAAATTCATTCAGAATTAGAAATAGAAAGATGATTTCCTTGAGCTGCCACCACACCCAGATCCAACCCCAGCCCCAAAAGGAATGTGACTCACATGGAGTTACCAAATAATAGATCAAAACTCCTCCAATCTGTCTGCTGCCCACCTGTCGCAACAGAGGCAAATATCCTTGCCAATTTAGTTCCAAAATTAAACTTTACTTCCATATTATAATCACCACTCATTGTGTACAGATTATTTGGACACTGTAGGAAACTAGAGGGAAGGGGGAAACTCAATCGTAGTTTCACACTTAGAGACAAAACTGGTACACTGACTTCCAGTCATTCCTTTATATAAGGTGTAAATTTTTTCTAACATACTAGAAACTGCCTTCCCCTAATTACCAGAGATGCAATTTTAATTTAACATTATAATATATATATTTCTCTTGTTAATATAAATTTGTAAATGCATTTACCATAACCGTATTATTATATTTACATAATAATGAACATACTAATACATTAATAATTATAGTGTATAAATATATTTACAAATATAAGCTTATAAATATATTTCATATCTTTGTAAATGTATTTAACAGATGCATGATAATTCACTGGATACAGCATAGTTTACTTAACCTAAATGAGTCAAAATAAGAGAATCTCTGTCCAATTTTTCACTGTTATTATTAAGGCTGTAACTAACACTTCATGCATCAACATTTTTAGGTACATAGGCTAATTTCTTTACAAAAGGCTCCTAGAAGGGGTAGAGATGGGTAAAAGGGTATAAACCTTTTTAAGGCTTTTTTTTTTTTTTTCTTGAGACAGTCTCTCACTCTGATTGCCCAGGCTGGAGTGCAGTGCTGTGATCTCAGCTCACAGCAGCCTCACCCTCCTGGGCTCAGGTGATCCTCCTACCTCAGCCTCCTGAGTAGCTGGGACCACAGGCTTGCACCACCATGCCAGGGTCATTTTTTTTTTTTGTATTTTTAGTAGAGATAGAGTTTTGCCATGCTGCCCAGGCTGGTCTTGAACTCCTGGTCTCAGGCAATCCGCGTGCCTTGGCCTCCCAAAGTGCTGGGATTACCTGTGTGAGTCATTGCACCTGGCCCTTTTGATGGCTTCTTGAGGCTCATTGCCAGAGTTCCCCGGCCTTTTTAAAGGGACAGTAAGAAAACTGTTCTGTGGCAGTCACAGAGGCTCTCACTGATATCAGGGGAAGGGTTTGCTTCTCAGCTGATTGGAAACCAAACAGATAAACATTTTTATATTCTGAAAAATGGCTCACCAGTGGTGGCCTTCATGCAGAGGTGCAGCCTGCTTCATCCATTCCTGAAGGCAAATTAACATCCCAAGGATGTGTTTGTAGGACTGCAAGACTCCCCCAGAGCTATCTTCCAAATGTTAAAAATAGTTTTGTTTTAAATTAGTGTCAGTGTACTTGAATGACGATTCTTTTGTTAAGTGTCCCAGATATCTGGAGAATAGGCATGTGTGTGTGTGTGTGTGTGTGTGTGTGTGTGTGATGTATAGAAACACAACACACAAATACACACACAATCAGACTCCAATGAACACAATGAAGATGCTTATCATATATCTTCAATGAAGGAGATTTAATTTCTCCATTTTCAACACACACAATTTTCAGTCACATTTCCTTTAGACAGGATAGGTGATGTCACCTGCTGTTACTGCAGAAATAAGGGCTCCTCTCCCCCTTTGTAATATACACTGATGAGTGGAAGCATCGGCATTTGCTAACAAATTACTATACCTGCTGCTTGGTGCTATTTCCTCCTCCATCTGCCTCCCAGACAGACATTTTTTGCCTATCCGAAGCCATTTGAATTCCCAGTTCAAAGAAAAGACACACACATTTCATATGTGGTGGCATCATGCCAGAGTGATACTGCAAGCATTGCTTTAGCGAATGCTGGCCAGCATGCCCGCCGACACAGCAGGCAGCCGAGGTAAACAGGACCACGGTTTAATGCATATTCACAAGGTGCCTTAATCCCTTGTGAGGTGTACTGAGTGCCCACTGGGTAGTTTGTATCCCTGTTAAGAGCATACCGGTGGCAACTCCAAGGGAAGTGAACATACTAAAATATTGTAATCAGATTCCTAGGGCACTGTTTTTCTCCTAGCTCAGCGATTAGAGATTTCCCCCTGGAAATGTTATTCACATGAAAGCCTTCAAATAAAAAATATTGTACTAGAAGTGGAAGGGGTTACGTATGATGTACAGTCAGTCCAGAAATGTGCAAATATCTTTCTGCATGCTTATTTACATGCACACACACGTACCACAAATTATATGTACATCCCCAACAAATGTATTCGAGAAAAAGACAGCAATGCCATTCCACTGTTTGTGCACACATGCAGAGGAAATGGTCCATTCCAAGGTTAGACAGATATCTCTGAAGGATCCTTTAGCTTAGGTCTCGATCATATGCATAAAGAAGCTTTTCACCGAGTGGATGACTAATTCATTCATCTTGATTGATAATTAGAACTGACAAAGAACAGATCAACACAAATCACGAGGGCAAAAACATCTGGGACTCAGTTTAATGAGAATACCCCAAAACCTCTTTAGTAGTAATTGCATTGCAAGCACCAAATAGCTTTCATGGTTGTTTTTGCAAATGATACAAATTAGCACCCAAGATCTGAAAAGTTTACTGACTCTAAAAACATTGGGGAATTTAGCAGGGCCCTGAGTACCTTGGCCAAATATATGTACTAACCTAGATACATTCTGGCATATAAATTTGGGGTCTTCTTGCAATGCGAAAAAAAAAAGTTAAGATTCTGAATCCTACTGCTATTTGCACTGGGAACTCCCAGGTGGGCAGGTTCATCTATGAGGCAGTTTTCCTCTTTCCCCACAGAATCCCTTACCAATTTCACACAAATACCCTGAGAATTTTTAAATATCCAAGGTGCTTAAAATCTGCAAGTGTAGATCCTTTTCCTTGTTAGGAAATGTAGACACCACACAAACAATTTGAAGGTTTCATGGGTACCAGGTTATACCTAAAAAGCTCAGGAAAGCTGTAATAAGATGTAACAATTGCCTATCTTATGGGATCTAAACAAACCTAGAGAAAGAGTAAGAAGAGATTTTCAAAGCAGTTGACTCTGATTTTGAGTTGTTTCCTTCTTCAGCCGCCTCTGCCTAATTCCAGCAAGAAGGTAGGAAAAGGTGCTAATCATATAAATCCTGCAGAGGGAAATTTCAGACAAGTTAAATATGCCAAACTGAAACAGGAAGGCTTCATTAAAAAAAAAAAAAAAGGTGTCGCAATGAAGCAATGCCTTTCTCAATGCTTAGAATGCTCTTTCTCTCCTTTTACGTAGCTCTCTTTCCTTCTCCAAGACTTTCCTGGCAGCGGCACACTGCTGTGGACTCAGGGTTCCAACTCTTATGCAGTATTTGCTTGCACTACTCTTGGTCAATTAATCTATTCGATCTCCACTTACTCATTTCTGTCTTGTTAGCTTAGAAGATCTTCAATCCATGTGTGTCCATGGCACCCCATCTTTTTGAATCATACTCCTTTTTATCAAACATTTTCTACCTGTAGTTTTCCCTTGTGGGAGTGTCCCAGGGTCAGCAAGGCAGGTACATCCGGTGAAAAGACTGCAGAAGAGAGGTGGTTCCGCAAAATGGAAGGACCTCCAAAAGTCATGCGCCCACTAAGATGCAGTGAGAACTTCTAAGCATGCTATCGTGGCTGATGACATGAAACAGTTAAATTGCTAAAACAGACAAAAAACCCTGCTGTCTGTCTTTTGGAGTTCTCTAGCAATACTAGTGAAATGATTTGAGATAAAACCATTTTAGGATCCTCATCTTTTTGTAGAAAAGTAAGGGCTTATTGAAACATAGTCATCAAGCCCCATTGGTGATGGTTCCAGCTGCCTTGTTGGAGATAATGCAAATGAGAAGTTATATACACATTATATATCTGCAAAAGCTTCCAGAAGATATTTCAGAGTCATTCTAGGGAAGAATAGAAACGGACACATCATATTGTGGTGTTTCAACGAATCCCACTCCCCACAGTCTTTTACTTCAAGTAAAATCAAATAAACATAAAATTAATTTAGAACAATATTCAATAAGGAAAATGTCACCAAAAGGGTTTAAATGAACATTAAATGCACCTGGAAGTGAAAGGGTAGTCCTAACTTTCTTTGCCTTGGAGCCTCTTAAGAATGCAGGTGGGACCTCATGTTGGAATATGTATCCAGGCCTTTTTTCCTTTTTCTTTAACACCAGCTACTAAGTCCCAGTTGCCCCTGTGCCTTTTGTATCTAGCATGTGAAGCAACTTCTATAAGCAAGGAGCAATATTTTGATATGGACATAAAATTTTAAATGGCAGGTAATGAAATGGCTTGTGAAGTGGTATAGTTGGAAATAACATTTCGAAATTTATTTTATTTTTTATTTTTTGAGACAGTCGCGTTTTGTTGCCCAGGCCAGAGTGCAGTGGTGTGATCTCGGCTCACTACAAGCTCTGCCTCCTGGGTTCAAGTGATTCTCGTGTCTCTGCCTCCTGAGTAGCGGGGATTACAAGTGTGCACCGCCACTCGTAATTTTTTTATTTTTAGTAGAGCCAGGGGATTCGCCACGTTGGCCAGACAGGTCTTGAATTCCTAGCCTCAAGTAATCCTTGCTCCTTGGTCTCCCTAGGTGGTAGGATTACAGGAATGAGCTACTGTGCCTGGCAGAAATGTCTCTATGAACACTCAGTGGCCACCTGACCTATAACAGCTAGCAAGGGGTGGGGAAACTATGGGCCAATCTGGCTGCCCCACCTTTGCATAGCCTATGAGTTAAGAATGATTTTAACCTTCTTAAGCAGTTGAAAAAAATCAAAAGAAGACTAATATTTTGTGATATGAGAAAATCATATGGAATTAAAACGTCAGTATCCATCAATAAGGTTTTATTGGACTATAACCACACCATTCATTTCCATCTTGACTGCCTGCAGAGTTGAGAAATTGTGATGAGACGTTACAATCTGCAAAGCCGAAAATATTTACTATCTGACTCATCCTAGAAAAATCCTGAGCTAGAAGAAAGCATTGCTGAAGCACCATGAGGGTTGTAGACAAGATAAATGTATACTTTACAGATAAATTCAACATTTTCTCTGGAACAAAAAAGACCACACCCTTTTTCTAAACTGATAAACAGATTTTTAAAAATGTTAATGGCAGTTAACAGGGTGTAAATTTACATGCTTCCATGCCCCGTTCTCAGCCTCTGTTCCAGCATTCACTGCATTGTAAAAATTGTAGGTGGTCCAGTTTGGTTATTTTGCCTTCTTAATTACAATTTGATAAATTATTTGTGGCACCACTATTCCAACATACTTTTTAATCCAGGTTAAATATTTCACTTAGTAGCACAACTAAAGGAATCCCAAAGTATCCAAGTGACAATTAAGTATTTTAAAGAAGAGATCAAGCAAAGGTGTAGAAAATTCCAAGGAGACAGCATTAACAGTGGCTCAGTAATGAGAAGCAATCTGGAAAATACAGTCTATAAACAAGTATCTCCCTGCTTAATTCCCCACTCATTTACAATATTCCAGGCAGAGATTTTAAATGGAAAGATTGTCTTATTCTACAGAGAATCTAATGAATTTAGCACTTAGAATGAATTCATCTGGGAGGGGTTTAAAAGGAATTTTTAGCTTGTCAAATGTATTGTTATCAAAAACCTAGTGAAAAGTAAAGATGTATTATACATCACACGGTGTGTACTGTATCTTGTTAATGTAACGTAAGTAGACATGTTCTTTTCAAAAATTCAGAAACATTTGTTTTAGGAAATGTTTAAAATATCCTTTAGTGGGCAAGACTGACAATACTAAAAATAACTTGAAATTCAAATCTGGACAATTCTCTCAACATTAGGGTTGTTTGAGCCAAATCATTTGAAAGAAAAATGACAAAGAATTCCTTTTAATCTTTGAAACACAATTACTGTATAGTGTTAGAGCTGGTTGACAAGGGGAGGTATCTTAGCTTGGTCAATACTGTAATTACAACAGCACAATTCTAATTCACCAGAACATCCACAGGCCTTCCTCTTAAAAACTTGCAACTGCTGTATTCCACGACAAAATCCTGTATGTGTGGGTTTGTTATTAACTCTAGGTTTGAATTAGAATTCCCTATCTTACAGCTTGGAGCTAAACTCTGTTTACAAAACAGTATTTACACTTGACTAATTTTGCAGATCAAACTAATTAAATCAATTAAACTGGTGATTAACCAAATGAAGGCTGATTGCAAAAATTAGTGGGTTTATTTTGGAGGACTGGAAGTAAGCTAATTACTGCAGTGATTACTTGAACCTGTAGTACTCTAAATGTGGTATAAATTGAAACCTCATCGTGAATTAGACTGGGAATTCATTACAGTTTAAAGCACTGTTAATACTATTCAGTCTGTTCCTCCTTGGGGAAAATTTCCTCTGTCTGTGTTTTGTGTACTGATAAACAATCACTTGGGTTATGTGCATTTTGTGGTGCAACCAGTAAAATAAGGGATGCTGAAGAAAAATTATTTATGTTTAGAGTGATAAACACCAGGGCCTGTCAAACTTTAATGTGCATATGAAACACCTGAGGATCTTGCTAAAAGGCAGATTATAATTTACGACGATGTGGGTGGAAGTGGTAGTTGGAGTTGCGGTGGAAGCACAGTATGGGAGGTGTGTGTTCATGTGAGTGTGTGTGTGTGCACCTCTCTGCATATGAGTATGCATGTGTGCTAAGATTCTGCCTGTGAAGCTCCCAGGTCATGTTGATGCTTCTGGTTCTTGGACCACACTTGGAGCAACAAGCACATACATTGAAGCGGACTGTTGAACTGTTAGATTTTGATGCTTCAGGATAGGATATGGAGACCAAGCTATCATTACATTCCCTGATGATGAAATCTGACCCACTTTCAGTAGCAATGCCTGAGCAGGTAGCCTCGGCATCAACTGATTCAGTAATGGCTCCTACTGATGGGTCCTCATCGGTGGCTTTTCTCATGGTCTTCTCATGCAGGTGTGTAAGTAACAGATTATTTATGTCCATACATAATGCACTCTACTAATTGGTTTTTAAAGCATATCGTTTAAACAAAATGTGAATGTGACTGGGCATGTGGTCTACATTTTGCTGATTTAAATATCACTGAGCTTTCTGCTGTTTTGCCTTAGCTTTGGATTTATGAAATGTTATTTACAATAATAAAAGAGAGGCTTCGGGTTTTGTCTAAAGACACAATTAGGTCCAGGAGAGAGATGTTGATTTTTATGCAAAATTTAAAGGGATGCAAGCAATTTCCATTTGTAGCCATCCTGGAGAAGATGTAGGCATGTTATTTCCAGTGTTTCAGTTATTTTCAATGTTTCAGCTATTTTCATGTTATTTTCAGTGTTGCTTCCACTTTAAAAATTGGGGGAAAAAGTTAATTTTCTCAGTTAATCAATGAACCTGTCTTGACATTTGGTTTCCTGCGTGTTGTGGGTTCATAGCAATAAACACCTTATCCCTACAGGAAATCCCAGAACCTTTAGCAATGACTATTCATTGCCGTTTGATAAGTAGTACCCCCCTGTGTGCCAGGGGCTAGAGAGTGCAAATATGAACAAATTAGGACCACAGACTGTGTTTTAATAAAGACAGAGCTCCTAGAAAGGGAAGGCCCTTCTGAAGAGTTTCCATCTGGTGCAAGAACAATAGCGTGGCTACACGAAACAGCTTTACGTTAGAAACAGATCACTCAGGGCTTTGACAAGTTGCCTGAAAGTTAATCAGAAACACTTTTGGTTGCAATTCTTGTTGAAATGCTTCTTAGATTATTTTTTTCATGTTAGTCTTGTGAAAGTATTTGAATTTTTTCTTTATGCTCACAGACATTTGCAAGCTGCCAGCTCCCCAGTCTGGATGTGAACTAGCATCACAGAATCTGGTGGGTGAAGATGGACAAGGTGCAGGAGGTTGAACTGAGTCTTTATAGATCCCAGAGAAACAGCTTTAAAAATGAAACTCTGATTGTCCTCTTTCTTCTAAAACTTAAAAGTAGTAAAAACAAACAAAAATTATAGGCTGGAACTTCTTAAGTGAGGTTTCATGATGCCAAGCTTTGGAGATTTTGTCAAGTTGAATCAGTTGAAGGAATTTAGCATACAAATTGAAGAGTTTTCTTGCCTTAGCAAAAATCATCAGAATATTTCTATTAATTACCAACTGACGATCTACAGAATTCCTAATTATAGGAGACAAAAACAAATGATCACATAATCAACTGAGAGACCGTGTGCAGGTGACAGTTGCTTCCGTGAACTTACCATGGTCCGAGACTGCATGTTTGGATTTTGTCCACTGACCTGGAGTGGATCTGTCTTTTCAGGGCAAAATGACAGTAACTGAAATATATATATTTATAGGCATTCAGGTGTGTGTACCAGTACATAGCTCTCCTCTCCTAGATACACACAGCAGGAATCCTAGTGTCTCTTAACACTCTCAGGAAGTTGGTTTAATACTTTACAATGGGAAGGATACTTGTCTAGAGGTCCGCATGCTCACACAGACCTGCCCAGTGCATTCATTTCCTGTAGGAAAAGCTAACACAGGCCCAATTATCAGAAGCCTGTCGATATTAGGGAGAACTTCTTAGTTAAGATAGCATAAGGCCCTCTTCCCCCTGTAAGGATAGCCTTTTCACAGAAGGCTTCGTGGACATAGGCACGGACAACGGCCAGGATTTTTGTTTTTGAAATTTTCTATGATTCTTCTAAACCCTTCTCTACATACCTCTTCCTCCTAATGGGATGCAATGACATTAAGTAATAACTTATCAACTATAACCCCACTCCTAGTCCATCTTTTGGAAATGCATCCCAAATCAACTTGAAGGCAATGGGAAAAGATGGAAGGGACCCGTGCACTTTGTGACTACACTGAGCAGCTGCCGATGGAGCTGCCCAACTCAGGATTTCCTCATCATGTAACACTTTTTTTTTTTCTTTTTTTAAATTAAGCCATTTGAATTAAGGTTCATGTTCTATGCAAACAAAAGCAGCAGGATGGCCAGATACAGTGGCTCACGCCTGTAATCCCAGCACTTTGGGAGGCCAAGGTGGGTGGATCAGCTGAGGTCAGGAGTTCGAGACCAGCCTGGCCAACATGATGAAACCCCATCTCTACTATAAATACAAAAAATTAGCTGGGCATAGTGGCGGGTGCCTGTAATCCCAGCTACTTGGGAGGCTGAGGCAGGATAATCGCTTGAACCCAGGAGGTAGAGGTTGCAGTGAGCTGACATTGCGCCATTGCACTCCAGCCTGGGCAACAAGAGCCAAACTCCATCTAAACAAACAAACAAACAACAACAAAATAAAGATAAAAATAAAAAATAAAAATAAAACAAACAAACAAAAAAACCAGGAGCTTTTCTTGTTGACAAAGGGACTACTTTTTTTCCTTGTGCAACCCAAAACTTTGGACAATTCCTGCATTTGTGCTGGATGAACACTGGAATTTTCATATTGCCAATTGATTCCATGTCTCTATTTTTCAGATGAATAAATGGCTTGAATAAATGAATCCAGAACTTAGTAGTTACACAAAACTGTACTAGAACTCTCTCAATTATTGTCAGCCAAGATGGCCTTTTCCCCAAAACTGGATCATAGTTGCTGGGAAAACTTTTCTCTCAAAAGCTGAGTGTTCCCACATCTGTCTCCCCATGCAGAGAGTCCAGGTAAAGAATAACTGTATTTCGTTTAGATGCAAACTCCTTTTACCTGCCCTGCCCCAGTTTGGAATTAAAGCCTGTTTAAGATTTCACCCAGGTCACTTTTCCATATTCCACCTTTTTGCTGGGTACAGCATTTAAAATGTTAAGCCAGTTTGCATTTGATTATTTCATTATTTCAAAAAGTACCCACTCAAGGATTGAATTACCAATGAGATGTTAACATAAACTAGGTAAATAGCACAAGGTAATTTACAATATGGAGATAAATGGACATGCCCATAGACTAGAATAAGAAGCATGTAACCAGTTGATGAAATTTATAGTAACTTACAGTGGGAATATTTAACATTAAGAGTGCAGTCTCAACTAACCTGGAAGTTGGGGTGATTCTTTTCTGAGTGTTCTTTTGGGGTCTAACTTACGCAGGGTAGTCAATGTATTAGCCCAACTTGCAGTGAAATGGATTAATTTGTCCTTTAATATTGCATGATTTCAGGTGTGAAAAGAAGCACAGAGAAATCCTCTTTCCTTGAGACCTTGAGGAAGACTGACATGAGCTTTTGAAAGGTTTCCTAAGAGTTTATATAGCTACATTCATGCAGCAATCTTGAACACCTTATATATGAGAGGCATCAGGCATCTTGTCAGGTGCTGAGGAGTTTGTGAAGATGCAGTAGACTTAGATTCTGCTTCCATGAGGATCCAGATAAGACACTGACTTAAAATAGTGACAGAAAAAGAGAAAAGTGACTCCAGAATGTTGCTCCTTGAGAAATGTGAGGGGAATGACACTGTTGAGGGAAACAGGGCCATGGGGTGGGAGGTGTTTCTGTCCTTAGATGAGCTTGGATCTTAGGGTGTTGAATTTCAAATGTTGTAGGACAGATCTGTAGACATATTTTATGCAGCTGGAGATCATCAGGCAATTAGAATTTTTTTTTTTTTTTTTTGAGACGGAGTCTCACTCTGTAGCCTAGGTTGGAATGCAGTGGCGCAATCTCGGCTCACTGCAACCTCCACCTCCCAGGTTCAAGTGATTCTCCTGCCTCAGCCTCCAAAGTAGCTGGGAGTACAGGTGTGTACCACCACTCTCGGCTAATTTTTTGTACTTTTAGTAGAGATGGGGTTTCACCGTGTTAGCCAGGATGGAGGCTTTTTGAATTTTATGTAGTACTCCAATAGCATTTATTTAAATGAGCTTTCTCCACATTAATAACTAGACCATCCTTAATAGGTAAGCCTTTTTTGTTTGTTTTTGTTTTTGTTTTTTTTTTTTTGAGACGGAGTCTTGCTCTGTCGCCCAGGCTGGAGTGCAGTGGCGCAATCTCGGCTCACTGCAAGCTCCGCCTCCCGGGTTCACACCATTCTCCTGACTCAGAGGCCGAGGCGGGCGGATCACGAGGTCAGGAGATCGAGACCACAGTGAAACCCCGTCTCTACTAAAAAAAAAAAAAATAAAATAAAATAAGCCTTTTTGTTTAGAAATTCATTCTAGCTACATACTAAGAAAATATTACGAGTGACAGGGGGTGCTTTTCAAGTCAAAACTGGAAGGAAACACCCAGCAGATCACTTTGTTTGCCGCTTGTTGGGCCAGTTTTAAACAAAACATTGGGAAACACCATAGCCTAGTGGAAAGCTCACTGGCTTGGATATCAGAAGATGCGAATTCTTTTTCTGACCAGTAATGTGACTCTTGGAAAAGTCACTTAGTCTTTTTGCAATATTGTTTTCTCATCTGTAAAGGTAGATAGGACTTATTAATCACAAAGACTGTTCTAGATCTTTCTTTCCATGATTTCTATTGTACATTGTTGATCACTCCCCAACTTTATTTTACCCTTGACATCTCTCTCCATCAGAGGTGTTTTAAAAAATTTGTACAATTTTTTAGCTTCCCAAAACATAATCATTATTGTCCCATTTGTTTCTTTTAATTTTACTTTAAGTTTTGGGATACATGTGCTGAACGTGCAGCTTTGCTACATAGGTATACATGTGCCACGGTGGTTTGCTGTACCTATCAACCCGTCATCTAGGTTTTAAGCCCCTCATGCATTTGTCCTAATGTTCTCCCTCCCCTTTCTCCCTACTCCCCAACAGGCCCCGGTTGTGATGTTCCCCTTCGTGTGCCCATGTGTTGTCATTTTTCAACTCCCACTTATGACTGAGAACGTGCTGTGTTTGGTTTTCTGTTCCTGTGTTGGTTTGCTGAGGATGATGGTTTCCAGCTTCCTCAAGTCCCTGTAAAGGACATGAACTCATTCTTTTTTATGATTTCATAGTATTCCATGGTGTAAACTATTTTAAATTTCATATGGAACCAAAAAAGAGCCTATATAGCCAAGATAATCTTAAGCAAAAAGAACAAAGCTGGAGGCATCATGCTACCTGACTTCAAACTATACTACAAGGCTACAGTAACCAAAAAAGCATGGTATTGGTACCAAAACAGATCTATAGGCCAATGTAACAGAACAGAGGCCTCAGAAATAGCACCCATTTGTTTCTTACTGAGCCCTAAAATGACGCCTTTATTGATAACACCTCCATTCAGATGAGGAAACTGGGACCTAAAGAGAGTAAAGGGCTTGCCTAAGGTTCCCAGCTGGTGCATGTCAGAGGTGGGACTCATACCCAGGTCCTCTTCCTATCTCACCCCTCTACACACACAAATCTTTCCACCCCAACATGCTGCAGTCTTCATTTGGTCCACACTTGAATAGACTTAAAAGCTCTTGTAAAGACATAATTAACGTTTGGGATTAATTGCAGATACAAAGATATTTTTAAACTTCCGTAATAATTTTCTATTTACAGAAAATTTACAAAAATAGTACAGAGAGTTCCAGTATACCTCTTACCCCGCTTCTCCCAAATGTTAACATCTTATACAACCATAGTACATTTGTCAAAACTAAGACACTGACATTGGTATAATAATATTAAACTACAGACTTAATTTGGATTTCACCAGTTCAAATTTTAATGGACTAATTAGAGTAAATTGTTGAGTTGGAATAGGGTCATAGATATAAGGTCTTCTGGCCCCCATCAAATAATACTATGCACAGATGTGTATGTACAGCTGGCCCTACAGCAGATACAGACTACTAACACAAAAGTATCCTCGTCTTTGATGAGAAAGTCAACAGACATAGGAAGCTGTGATTATGAGAAAAACAGTGGCCATAGGGAGCATTGATAACCCAAAGTCCAAATGCTTAAGATTGTGACCTAGACACCAGGTAGCAGACTAAAGGAACATTTCAGATTCTCTCTTTTATGGACAAGGTGCTCACAATCACCATCCATCATTTCCTAAGTACAATCTTTTCCTGGAAGATATTGCAGTATTATTCAAAACATGCCAAAGTGGGCAGGAGATCCCAAGAGTAATTGTGAGTTATGAGGTCATGGGGACCTCATTGCAAACTATTTGCAAAACTTAATTGGGGTAATAAATAAACTAAGCATGTAAATTAGATTGAAGACTACTGTGTGAATTAGAAGGAGGCCATTAGCCTGCCTAGTCAAAATGCCTTCTTCCTGTTCTGTAATATTTGCTGAGTTGAACTGTTAATTGAAGGAGCATTAAATTCAGATATCCTAAAATTTCAGAACTAAAGTAACATGGAAATAAAGCCATTTAATGAGATCCTTTCTGGACCAAAGAGTAAGCTTTATTTTTTATGATTGGGTACTTAGATGCTTCTCAAATAGAGGATGGTCTGGCATTCACGTCCAAATCCATATGCCCCCCAGGGTGTGAATTCATCTTAGCCAGTGTACTTAGAAGCAAATGTAGAAGAAAAAAAAAACGAAGCTCAAAAGGAATAAAATAAGGAAGCCATTTCCAATTGATGAAAACAAACAGATCTGTAGGTTGAAATGAGACTGTCCCCTCCCCCTTTTCTTTTTTTTGTTTCTTAAACCATGTGGTCAAAAATAACTTCAGGCCTGACATTTTTCTTCATATATCTGAAGAATGAGTAAAGGGACCTCTTGGAGGTAAATATAAATATTAAAAAAAGGAAAGAAACCAAATGCCCAAACACTGCATCTAATCATCGGCCTAAGTCAAGTCTTACAGCAGCTTTTTTTTTTTTTTTTTTTTAAAGCCGTTGATTGAATGAATACAAATGCCTCTCTGTTGTCACTTGGGATGCCACTTGATATATCCCATTTTCTAGCCTCTAATTATTCCATTTGTAGACATGAATGCCATTTAGATGTGAGCTAATTCAGCATGGTAACTCAATTAGATTTGTACCGACTTGGATTTATGAAACATCAATGGGTTCTTGGTGAGACCAATGGGACTGCGGGTGATTCATCCCGAAGTCTTACCGACACAGCCTCTCAGGAGCTCAATTAAACATGCCAGCCATGAGGATGTTTTTTAGCTGGAATGTTTCACAATTAAAATAAAAAAGATTCCTGTGTTTCTCTGTGCACATGGCCCAGCAGAAAAGAAAGACCTGTAATAACAAGGACTGAAGTTTCCCTTTAGGTTGTATGTTATCTCCAGCAAAGAAGGCTCCTTCACTTGGCTGTGTTCCAGCACCTGTGTGGCCAAACTTGGTTGTTGACCCATGTGGCAAAGGCCGTGGCACTTCACAATTTGCCTCACATTCAAGGGCACTCAATAAATGTTGGTTGAACGAAATTGCTAAATTCATCTTAGAGCCTATATCTGCATCTTGACTCTCAGAGCTGAAAGGTAGATGCTAATACCACATTAGATTTGTAAAAATATAAGAAATCTCAAAGTGATGAAAATTATGCTGTGTTTTCAGCCTAAAAGGGTGGCCCGTGGTGAGAAAATGGGGGAAAATATGTGAACCAGGATTGTCCCCTAACATTACTTTTAGCTTGTAAAAGTACTCTTTTCAAAACAAATTATTTTACTGAGCAGTTCTGTGCTGGGCTTAGACATGCAGGCAAGCTCCTGCCGTGTTAAGGGCTGATGCCTGGCAGAGATCTGCCTCACACTCCTCCTTCACTGTGGGAGTGTTTGGTGATGAAAGGACCCACGGGTCCTCAACCCGGGGCTTGGCACAGGAGGCGTAGTTAGAAACACTGTGTGAATTCACGAAACAACATAATGGGCATGAACTCACTCTGTCAATGATGAAACACTTTGGAAATGTCTGTTGTCATTTTCCTAAATCAAGTCTTAGTTAAGAAAGACATTACTTTGTTATTGCAAGATCTGGATGAGGGACAACACAAAGGGGAAAGAGATTCAATGCTGTCATCTCTCTCTTTGTTGCCTTCTCTCAGTTTAATACTCCACTATTTATTTCTATTGTGAGATTATTATTAGTTGTAGAATAGTAGTAGTAGTAAAAGTAGTAACAGTGAGTAGCAGGTAGTAGTGGCCGTAGTAATACTTGGTCAAGTATTGTAAGTAACATTTGCTTTGCATGTTAGAATTTTCGAAGTGCAGTCCATGTAACTTGTGTCATTTCATCCCTACAACACTCCTGCAGAATAGACGTCATTTCCTCCATTTTATAGGTGAGGAAACCACTCAAGAGAGGTGGTTTTTTGTCTTGCCTAAAATCATGCAGCTAAATCTCAGTGAAGCCGGTATTTCAACCTTGTCCTTTCTCTGTAAATTCTTCTCATGTGGTATAGAAGAAGGAGCATGAGGTTTAGATGAGAAAACACTGTTCTGCTTTCTGGTTTTATAATTTTGAATGTTTCATGAACTGATAGGTAAATCCAGCCTCAGCACATTACGAATCTGAGGACATTCTTAAGTTTGAGTTGGCTAAAACTTCCAAATTTTTATTTTTAAAATCAGTCCCTGAGAGTGTCAGCTTATACTAGCGCAGCATCAAGAGGTGGGAACACCGGGGGATGGGATTAATGTTGTCTGGAGAGAGGAGCTTCTCCAAGCCCATGCACCTACATTTCTTTAATCTCAAGGGAGCCTTGATTAAATTGGAAACAAAGGTTAGGATGCCCTTGTATTGTTCTCGGGCAACTCCTTTCTTGCTTCTAATCTCCAACAGTAATGGTCTCTGCAAAGACATTTTGAAGAACCACCTAAAAGAGAGGGGACATGAGTTTATTTGTACCACATCAGCATCAGTTAACACATGCATAATTCACTGTAATCTTGTGGTATCCTCACAACCAACCAACTCTCCTTGGCTCCTTTTCATTCCAGGAAATGCCATCTTGGGCGGCAGAGGGGAACATCAGAATGACCAGTGGTGGGGTCAGGAGCTGCCAAGTCTCCCTCATCTTACTCTGCCACTGACCCCTGGGGATTTAGGGCAGCCGCCAGCTGGCTGGGCAGCCTTAGGCAATTCACCCAATTCCTTGAGACTTATTTTCTTCATCTGTGCCAACAGTGCTCCCCTCAAAAACTCTTGGAAGCATTAAATAAAATGATATGTGTGAAAATATTTTGTAAACCATTTAACCTATGCTTCCTGCCCTTTTTTCCCAAGGGACACTATCATAACCCGATATATCTTTTTTTAAAAAAAAAATCTACTCTTGTTAAATGCCACATCTTAGAAACTGACAACGTACTTTGACATATTAAAGATTCTGAGCCCGGACATGATGGGTCACATCTGTAATCCCAGCACTTTGGGGCCAAAGCAGGACAATTACTTGAGCCCAGGAGTTCGAGTCCAGCCTGGGCAACATAGTGAAACCCTGTCTCTACAAAAATAAAAAAAATGAGCCAGGTGTGGTGGCGTGTGCCTGAAGTCCCAGCTACTCAGAAAATTGCAGCAGGAGGATCCCTTGAGCCCAGGAGTCCAAGGCTGCAGTGAGGTATGATCGTGCCACTGCATTCTAGCCTGGGTGACAGAGTGAAACCCTGTTTCGAAAAATAATAAATAAATAAATAAATAATCTGAGAAGTTCTGAGAAATAAACTCTGTGGAAATGTGTTCAATGCAATGTTTCACAAGCTATTTGTCCACAGATTTGTTTTTGTTGTTGTTGCTGAGATGGGGTCTTGCTTTGTTGCCCTGGCTGGAATGCAGTGGCATGATCTTGGCTCCTTGCAACCTCCACCTCCCAGGCTCAAGTGATCCTCCCACCTCAGCCTCCCGAGTAGCTGGTACTACGGGTATGCACATGCCCAGCGAATTTTTATATTTTTATTTGGTAGAGACAGGGTTTCGCCATGTTGCCCAGGCTCATTTTTCATTTAATACCTAATGTCAAATTGTGCTGCAGTCAGCTTTAAAGGCGTGAATCCACACAACTCATTTTCAGGGCTTTGTGAGGGGCAGGGTGCCCTTCTTGCCACCTCCATCCACCTCAGCCCTCTTCTGTGTTGACAGATTCCTCCAAAGGTTAGCAAAGATGACCTCCAGCAGCCCAAGACTTCTGCTTAGGAATCCAGCAAAAAGAGCATCTCTTCCCCAAATAATTCTAGAAATGGTGCCAATCTCATTCATAAACCCTGAGTTGTGCTCAATCTTTAAGCAATGGCTGTGGGCAGGGGGAGGGAATTCTTCACTGGTCAGGCCTAGATCACATGTTCACTTCTGGAAGGAGGAAATGTTGGTCATATCTAAGCCAGGTAGACTGAAAACAGAAGTGGATCTCCAAAAGAATAATGTTACAAAATGGGGGTGTTGGCGGTAGTGAAGGAATTCTAGACAGGCAAAAAACCCAGGAGCACTCATATCACCTCTCCATCATTCCTCTTCCTAGGGCAGAGGTTTTTAAACTTTGGTATACATAGGAATCCTCTACAAAATTTATTGAAAATACCAATTTCAGTGCCTTACCCTACTTCTAAGATTCTGATTCCATATTCTGAGGTATTGCCTGGAAATCAGTCCTTTCTGCAAGCACCAGATACAGGTGGTCCAAGTACCATATTTTCAGGAAAAAGGGCAATAAGAAAAACACATTTCTAGCCATTCTCAATCTTTGCTGCATGTCAAACATATATATATGCAGTGAGCAGAGATCATGCCACTGTCACCCAGGCTGGAGTGCAGTGGCATGATCTCTGCTCACTGCAGGCTCCGCCCCCTGGGTTCATGCCATTCTCCTGCCTCAGCCTCCCAAGTAGCTGGGACTACAGGCGCCCGCCACCTCGCCCAGCTAACTTTTTCTATTTTTAGTAGAGACGGGGTTTCACCATGTTAGCCAGGATGGTCTCGATTTCCTGACCTCGTGATCTGCCCGCCTCGGCCTCCCAAAATGCTGGGATTACAGGCGTGAGCCACTGCGCCCGGCCAATAAACATTTTTTTTTTTCCAAATCAGATGCCTGAGCACTACCTGGCAATCTTTCAAAGCAACATTTACAAGGGTAAGGCTGGCAGAGTAGATGTGGATCCACAGGTATTTCTTATGGGCCCTAAAGCAGCGATTCTTGACATTTACTATGTATATGAATGAGCTGGGATCTTAAAATGTAGATTCCGATTCAGCAGTTTTAGGGAAGGCCTGAGATTCTGCATTTCTAACAAGCTCTGAGGCAATACCACTGCTGCTAGTGCATGGACCATGCTTTGAGCAGCAAGACACTACAGGCTGAGAGCCACCCTGTGTATTTGATTTGTACATTTTAGGATGTGTCTGAACGGGCCAACCAGCCTGCCAGGGTGCATAAAAAGACCTGTTTCTAATAGGATTTATTCATAGTGATATTTCTCACTTTCTTCCAAGATGTGTAGAGCTTATTTTACTTTATTTTATTTTTATTTTTCCTAGAGACAGGGTTTTTCCATGTTGGCCAGGCTGGTCTCCAACTCATGACCTCAAGTGATCCGCCTGCCTTGGCCTGTCAAAATGCTGGGATTACTGGCATGAGCCACTGCACCCAGCCTAGAGCTGGGTAGTTCAAAGTGAACACAGTTCAGCCCCTAAAAGCTGGAGTATGCATGTGTACATTTTTTATTTAACTAACACTTTGGTGCTCCAGGTCTCACCTAGACTCTGGAAAGACAAAGAAAAGTGAGACAGGATCTCTTATGGAGCTCACAGTGAGGGTGAACCATCATCCTGGTTCGCTCAGAACTCCAAGTGTGACTTTAGCAGTTACACTTTATCAGGGAAGAAAGACATGTAGGCCAATTAACTATATACAATTAGTGAGAGCAGAGGAGGAGTGATATGGCTTGGATATTTGTCCCCTCCAAATCTCATGTTGAAATGTAATCCCCAGTGTTGGAGGTGGGGCTTAATGGGAAGTGTTTGGGTCATGGGGAGGCAGCTCCCCCATGAATGTCTTTGTGCTGTCCTCGAGATAATGAGTGATCTGTCATGAGATCTGGCTGTTTAAAAATGTGTGACATCTCCTCCTTCTCTCTTTCTCTCTCTTTCTCTCTCTTTCTACACCTCAGGTGATTCACCCACCTCAGCCTCCCAGAATGCTGGGATTACAGGCATGAGCCACCGTGCCCGGCCCTGACTTACATTTTTAAAACTCCACTCTGGCTGCTGAGTTGAGAAGCAACTGTGTGGTAGGGGAAGGGCGTGAGGAGGGAGACTGGTTATGAGGCTATTACAAGAGAGGATGGGAGCTCAGACAAGGCTGGATGCAGGGGAGTGGGTTTCTCTCTGTGGGTTTCCCCAGTCCTTGGAGAGTCGCTACCCTTTCAACCTCTGGAGAACTGACTTTTCCAACTACTTGGGTGATCTGGGCAGATTTATCACCCTCCCAGGGCTTCGTTTTCATCATCTGTAAAATGCAGACAGTCATATCTGCCTTATCTGACTCATGAGGTTCTTGTGAGAATTGAGTGAGATCACCGCTGTGGAAAGCATAGAGCAAAGCAGGGAGGAAAACAAGTATGAGTCAAAACCCACCAGTGAGACCTCTAATCTGGCAATACCAAAAGAGAAATGCTGCTGTCTCGTCATTGGCTCAGACCATTCATGAAAGGGTGCTGCCGAATTTAAAGGTTAAACCCTAAATCATAGATTGAGAGGAGACATTGATGATTATTTGGTCAAGATCCACATCTCTCAGATAAAAGGAAACTGAGATGCAGAGATGAAGGTTGCTTCCCCGAGACAACGCAGTGAGAGGTGGAGCCACACTAGAGTCTCAGTTCCTGGTCTTCCTCTACCATGCGGCCCATCTCAAAGTCCTGTCAAATGTCTCAGTCTCAAAAACTGACCAAAGCACAATTAAGATAAAAGGAAAAAGAAAGCTGAGTGCTGTGGCTCACACCTGTAATCCCAACACTTTGGGAGGCTGAGGCGGGAGGATCGCTTGAGCCCAGGAGTTCAAAACCAGTCTGGGTAATGGAGTAAGACCCCATTTCTACTTAAAAAAAATTAACATAAATACATAAATTACAAAAAAGAAGGAAAAGGAAAAGAAGACACTCAGTTATGAGGTGTACAACAGCTTTGTAGCTTGCAGGTGCATAATAGAATTTGATCTTCCCAATGACTCCAGGAGTTTTCAAATACTCCCATTTTACAAATAAGGAAACAGAGAGTCAGGAAGATCAGCCAAATGATCCGACATTACACAGCCAGCAAGTGGCTAGGAAAAGATTCCAGCTCGTATCTCTGGCTTTCTCCTGCATTTATTTATTTTTTATTTTTTATTTTTTTTGAGACAGAGTCTTGCTCTGTCGCCCATGCTGGAGTGCAGTGGCGTGATCTCGGCTCACTGCAAGCTCCGCCTCCCGGGTTCATGCCATTCTCCTGCCTCAGCCTCCCGAGTAGCTGGGACTACAGGCGCCCGCCACCACGCCCGGCTAATTTTTTGTATTTTTAGTAGAGTCAGGGTTTCACTGCGTTAGCCAGGATGGTCTCAATCTCCTGACCTAGTGATCCACCCGCCTCAGCCTCCCAAAGTTCTGGGATTACAGGCGTGAGCCACCGCGCCCGGCTTTTCCCCTGCATTTAATGAAAACCTTTGGAGAGAGCTGAAATTGGTTTAATTTCAGAGAGTGTTATCTCTATTGTTCGAATTATTCTCCCCGAGTCCTACAGGAGGGGATTGGAAAGAATGTTTTATATTTGTGGGTGTAGTCTAGTGCTTATTAGAGTTTCTGAGCTTTCACACTGGAAGTTTCAACAGGCTTACTGTGATACTTTTGAAGTGCTGAGTGTAAATTTAAGCCTAAAAAACATTCTCAAGCCAAGTGCACTGATATATTTTTAGATAATAGTAGGAAAACTTATGTAAGTGGATGCTTTACAGAAGGACACACACTGAGGGTCACATGCTGCAGTTTTCTGAACTGTAAAAGCAAAGAGAGAATGTATGAGATGAGGAAGGGACCAGATTTTGGTGCAGAGACCAGAGGGAAAACTGCTGTTGAAAAAGCAGACCTCAAAGACCCGTCCTTGCTGTTCATCTGGGATATACGCTATGTCCTTTGGTTTTAACTTCTAAATGATGTATTCATTTGAATCAAGAGAGCTACGGGAAGGTTTTAAAAAGCAAAACACTTGTGCTAGAACACAGAACACAGGGGAAGGAACTCTGAGTTTGAAATGTCAGTGTATTCTTGGGGCCTAAACATGGCTAACGTAGGCTTTGAATCCGCCCAATGAGTGCAGGTTCCTTCCCCGTGCGATTTCCCTTGACAGCAGACACAGAGGCCCGGGAGCTGTTGGCTTACCAACCCCTAGTCCCTTGGTCAGATATTGGGGGTCCTCAGGCCATGAGCCTGTGGGGTGAGTCCCCAGGGCACTCCATGACCCTGAGAGCTATAATCCCCTCTGACCCCATGCTGCGACTGTGTTGTCACTACTGACCTTTATCCTGTTTCTGATTTGAACCCCAATCCCAGAAAGACTGAAGTCCCATCATGAATGCAGCTTAATCCTTCCCAAACCCGTCCCTGTGAGGCCCAGCCATCTCACTGACCCCAGCCATACCTCTCCAGGTACCACCCCACACTGCCACCTTCTGGCATTTCAGATACGTTCACTCTCAGCCGGTTCTGGCCCCACCCTCTCCACTTTATGGCTACACTCTGCAGAGAGATATAATGCCTGCCCACGCCGCTCTAGCCCTTTGGGACTTAGGTGCTTGTTGCAGCCTAAAGTAGGGTTAGCTCCTTAAGTCACTCATTATCCCAGTAACTACCCTAAAGTTTCATCAGTCTCATGTTCCAAGCTGCATATATTAAGGCAATCTCAAGATTAGTAGTAATTAGTATAATTAACATTCATTGAATGAAGGCTTTATTTTAGCTGTTTGACCTTAGACAAGTTACTTTTACCTCTGTGATCCTCATTTTCTCATCTATAGAATGGAGTCATAATAGTACTTACTTTATTCTGAAATCATTAGTTGAGTGGCTACATGTGTCAATTATGGTTCTGTTTTAGTTTGTTTGCTTGTTTTGTTTTTTTGAGATGGAGTCTCACTCTGTCACCTAGGCTGGAGTGCAGTGGCATGATCTCAGCTCACCGCAACCTCTCCCTCCTGGATTCAAGTGATTCTCATGCCTCAGCCTTCCAAGTAGCTGGGACTACAGGCAAGCGCTACCATGCCCAGCTAATTTTGTATTTTTAGTAGAGATGGGGTTTCGTCATGTTGGTCAGGCTGATCTCGAACTCCTGATTCAAGTGATCCACCCGCCTCAGCCTCCCAAGGTGTTGGGATTACAGGCACGAGCCACTGTGCCCAGCCATAGTTCTGGTTTTAGGCAAGTGTATGTAAAGTGCTTTGCAAAGCCTGGCACCTAACCATACAATAGTGGTAGTATGTATAAATATTAATCATCCAGTAGTAGTGTGTACCAGGCACTTTTCCAGGGGGCTTTGTATACATTACATTATTAATTCTGAATACTTGAAAGTAAAGAAGTATTATACCCATTTTACAGATGAAGCTGAAACTTAAGCCTTCTAAGTAATGCCTCAAAACCACACACTTGGTAAGTGGGTAAATGGCTGGAATTTGAACCCTGGTGCGTTTGACTCCAAGCCTGACCTCTTAAGTCATAAAGATGTGGATGACAATGAAAGTTCTGAATGACAGCTCATTATAACAATAGAAGGCTTGATGTTCAGGGATCCTCTGTGATTAATTGCCTCAGGAGTGGAACAAATAGTGAGTTTTGCAAATAGTAAATACTTCAGCAGTGCAGAGAGAAAGACCATTATTTCCACAGGCTTAATAACAAAAAGCTTTGGGAGAGAATTTTTCACTAGCTTTTTTAAACCTTTTTTTCCTGCTTATCAAAGGAATACATGTATGGTATAGAAAAAATTCAGAGACTTACTTTACTCCTAGCTTTATTTTACTCTTTTACGCTTTTGTTTTTAAATCTATTTCTAACTCTTCTTGCTACCTCACACGCTGCCAGCATTACTCTGTACTGTTACAACCTTTGGTAAAAAAAATCTATTCATAGCCGTTAGGATTACAAATGCACACATCCTCTAACCCAGATTTTAAGACTATTTTTTTTTTTAAATAAAACACCAGTATATATATGGAAGTACGTTTCTTGTAGCATTGCTTACAGTTGGCAAAACAAATTCAAATCAAGACAATGCCCATATATATTAATGAGAGGATACTTGTATGAATTGAGACTCATTGATTGTAGGAGCCATTGTGTGCCTATTACAAAGAATGAATTAGATTTCTCTACAATAATCTGAATTAAATTGTCTTCAAATCTTAACAGCCTAGAATTTGGGAAACAAATCTAACGAAAGGTGAAGTAATATAGGGAAAAGTAAAACCGTGTGTTTGTAGTTGATCCAAAAAGACATTGGCACGAGCTCAATACTGGGGAGACATAACTCAATAGTACCTTGTATGAAATGGGTAAGGGCGTGGTAGCGCATTCCTGTAATCCTAGCGCTTTGGGAGGCTGAGGCAGGCAGGTCGCTTGAGGTCAGGAATTCGAGACCAGGCTGGCCAACATGGCGAAACCCCATCTCTACTAAAAAGAAAAAATGATAATAATACAAAAATTAGTCTGGGATGATGGTGCGCACCTGTAATCTCAGCTACTTGGGAGGCTGAGGCAGGAGAATCGCTTGAGCCTGGTAGGTCGCACCACTGAACTCCAGCGTGAACAATAGAGAGAGACTCTGTCTCA
This sequence comes from Hylobates moloch, assembly GCF_009828535.3. NCBI lineage: Eukaryota > Metazoa > Chordata > Mammalia > Primates > Hylobatidae > Hylobates > Hylobates moloch. The sequence goes on from NW_026652289.1 coordinate 68,961,109, forward strand.
AAAAAAAAAAAAAGAAGGAAGGAAGGGTAGCGAACGGAAGAGAAGGGAAGGGAAGGGAGGAAGAAGGGAGGGAGGGAGGGAGGGAGGGGAGGAGGAAATGGATAGAGGGTTTTTGTAGATTGTAAACTGAATATAACCTAAAAGTATGGGGGCAAGAAAGCTAATGGGTAGTTTAGGCAGGTCTAGAACTTTTAGAAGAGGAGGGGAGATCATCCTGCTATTCTGTATGTTGACCCCATCTGGAGAATCACGTTCAGTTTAAAACAAACATGTTCACCAAGGTAATGAGGCTAAAATCATGCCATTGGAGAAATAGCTGAAGTAACATACTTCTTTCTTCTGAAGAAGAGCGGACCCAAAGGATACACTATAATTGTCCCCAAATTTCATGTCACATGGAAGCAAAATATTAGACTTTTTCTCTGGAGCCTCAAAGCTAAAACCAGGGCAAGTGAGTGGGTAGAAGTCAACTCGGGGGAGAGGTTTAGCCCAAAATAAGGAAGGCATTGTGAACTATCACAGCTTACCAAGAATGGTATAAAATGGCTTGCTCTGGAGATTCCCTGGAATCTCCAGATCAGCCATTGGATCCAAGTCCAAGAGGCTTGTTATATCTTAAGCAAGTAACCTCTGGAGTCTCAGTTTCCTCATCCATAAAGATAAGCGAATCTACATCGCCCAGTTCATAGAATTGTACAGAAGAATAAATTATATAACACATGTAAAAGTACTAGGCAATTAGGAACTATTATTACTGTATTGTCATGATTTGCAAAATTAACAAGTAGCATGATTTCTTTGGTCCTGGAAAACTAAGACTACCAAAGACAGGACCATTCTGAGAATTTAATCTTAGACTTCTAAGTACTTTTTAGGGTATAGAAGTAAATTTAAAAAAAAAAAATACCATCCTCTGTAAAAGCAGGCATTGTTAGCTTTTCAGAAAACTTTCTGGAGCCTAAATTTACTTTTCCAGGTAAAAGAAGTAGAAAAGGAACTTGGGTGTGATGAAGCATTGGCCCAAAATTCTTTCTTAAGCGTAACTTTATTAATTAATTAAATTAATTACTTATAACAAATTGAACATTCTTAGTTGCTAATTACAAAAGCAGAGAGGGCTGTACTTGAAGATGGAGGAGCTGAGTAAAGACTGGTTTAAGGACTCAAAGATCGTTAGCACTGGATGGGATCTCCGAGAAGACTGGACGAAAAAGAAGGATCAGTAAAGATGTAAAGTCGCTCACCCATAACTTTATTGCTAGTAGCAGCCCTGGCAATGCTCTCCTAAGGTTCATGCTTTGGTGTCCTGGTTTTGATTTCTAAGCAGGATCAGAGGAGAAAGTAAGGTAAGGAGGAAAAAGAAGGGAAATGTAGAAAAAAAGTCCTTTGACTGAAAGGGAATCATTTCCATTACCCACTCCCACCAAAGAATCTAACACATGCATAAATATGTGTGGGAAATGCTTGCTTTTTAATGGAGGCTATCACATGGAAATGGCCACTATTTGAACTCTATTCTAAGGAGAAAAAAGTATTAAAAGGTAAAAAAAAAGTTTCATATTCCAAAATGTTTATTACAGTACCATTCCCGACAGTGAAGAATCAGAATAACCCTAGTGTTCAGTAAACAGGAGGATGTTTAAGTAAATTATGACAAAGCCTACGAAACATTATACAACCAGGACAGATGGTGTCACCAAGGTTGCGAAATACAATAAGCAAATGCTTTGTTCTAGTGACAAACGGAGGGAAGACAGTGTTGGGGGCACAGTATTGATTGGAGAGAAGATTTCAAGTCATAATCCATTGTACTCGAGAAGAGAAAGAAAAGTAGATTTGTAGATATAAAATGAATTAAATTAGTAAATTTTAAAAAGATATGAATTCCAAGAAGACTTTATAAAGAGACAGACACATTAAGGAGACATGTGCAGAGCTGGAATAGTTTGTATTCTTTTGACCTCAGGAGTGAGAAAGCTAAGAACAGCATAGGGGCTACCTGAGTGGGGTTACATCTTCAAGATAGGCCATACTGAGTGCTCCCCACTCCCAGTGGCTTGGACAAAGAGGTACTCGCCTTCTAATGAGAAATACCACGTGCAAACTTGGTGAATGGTAATTAAAGGTAAAGCCACCTTGGGTCCTGGGAGGAGTGTAAGGGAGACTAGTGACATAAGAAGAACATGAGGATACTTCTGGGTTCAGGTAATTCCCCACTTCATACACACAGTTTTATAACTCAGAGCAAAGTGTGTACATATGTGCCAGGAGACTGCAGACCTGTGGTTTCATTTCTCCCTTACTTTAGTTGCAACATATCAGATATTTTCCCTTGCACCTGGCTTTACCTGGTCAGATGCATGGAATTGCCACCTGGAAGGCACCTTTTGTAAAAGCCCCCTCCCACGTAAGCCAGCAGGGGTTGTAGCAATTGTAACAGCCTATTGAATGGATTGATCTTCCTGTTCTTCCCATTCCCCAGGAGGGCTGAGGCTGCTTGGAAAAGACAGCCAAGAACCAGGAGTTAATATGTACAATGTAAATCACAGTAGTATTATCAAAACCATGTACATCCAGGAAAAAGACAGGTAAACTTTTTTTTATTATTATACTTTAAGTTCTAGGGTACATGTGAACAACGTGCAGGTTTGTTATGTATACATGTGCCATGTTGGTGTGCTGCACCCATTAACTCGTCATTTACATTGGGTGTATCTCCTAATGCTCTCCCGCCCCTCCCCCCACCCCACGACAGGCTCCAGTGTGTGATGTTCTCCACCCTGTGTCCAAGTGTTCTCATTGTTCGATTACCACCCATGAGTGAGAACATGTGGTGTTTGGTTTTCTGTCCTTGCGATAGTTTGCTCAGAATGATGGTTTCCAGCTTCATCCATGTCCCTACAAAGGACACGAACTCATCCTTTATTATGGCTGCATAGTATTCCATGGTGTATATGTGCCAAATTTTCTTAATCTAGTCTATCATTGATAGACATTTGGGTTGGTTCCAAGTCTTTGCTATTGTGAATAGTGCCGCAATAAACATACGTGTGCATGTGTCTTTATAGCAGCATGATTTATAATCCTTTGTGTATGTACCCAGTAATGGGATAGTGGGATGGCTGGGTCAAATGGTGTTTCTAGTTCTAGATCCTTGAGGAATCGCCACACTGTCTTCCACAATGGTTGAACTAGTTTACAGTCCCACCAACAGTGTAAAAGTGTTCCTATTTCTCTACATCCTCTCCAGCATCTGTTGTTTCCTGACTTTTTAATGATGGCCATTCTAACTGGTGTGAGATGGTATCTCACTGCGGTTTTGATTTGCATTTCTCTGATGGCCAGTGATGATGAGCATTTTTTCATGTGTCTGTTGGCTGCATAAATGGCTTCTTTTGGGAAGTGTCTGTTCATATCCTTTGCCCACTTTTTGATGGGGTTGTTTGTTTTTTTCTTGTAAATTTGTTTAAGTTATTTGTAGATTCTGGGTATTAGCCCTTTGTCAGATGAGTAGATTGTAAAAATTTTCTCCCATTCTGTAGGTTGCCCGTTCACTCTGATGGTAGTTTCTTTTGCTGTGCAGAAGCTCTTTAGTTTAATTAGATCCCATATGTCTATTTTGGCTTTTGTTGCCGTTGCTTTTGGTGTTTTAGTCATGAAGTGCTAGCCCATGCCTATGTCCTAAATGGTATTGCCTAGGTTTTCTTCTAGGGTTTTTATGGTTTTAGGTCTAACATTTAAGTCTTTAATCCATCTTGAATTAATTTTTGTGTAAGGTGTAAGGAGGGATACAGTTTCAGCTTCCTACACGTGGCTAGCCAGTTTTCTCAGCCCCATTTATTAAATAGGGAATCCTTTCCCCATTTCTTGTTTTTGTCAGGTTTGCCAAAGATCAGATGGTTGTAGATGTGTGGTATTATTTCTGAGGGCTCTGTTCCATTCCATTGGTCTATATCTCTGTTTTGGTACCAGTACTATGCTGTTTTGGTTACTGTAGCCTTGTAGTATAGTTTAAAGTCAGGTAGCATGATTCCTCCAGCTTTGTTCTTTTGGCTTAGGATTGACTTGGCAATGCAGGCTCTTTTTTGGTTCCATATGAAATTTAAAGTAGTTTTTTCCAATTCTGTGAAGAAAGTCATTGGTAGCTTGATGGGGATGGCATTGAATCTATAAATTACCTTGGGCAGTATGGCCATTTTCATTATATTGGTTCTTCCTATCCATGAGCATGGAATGTTCTTCCATTTGTTTGTATCCTCTTTTATTTCGTTGAGCAGTGGTTTGTAGTTCTCCTTAAAGAGGTCTTTCACCTCCCTTGTAAGTTGGATTCCTAGATATTTTATTCTCTTTGTAGCAATTGTGAATGGGCGTTCACTCATGATTTGGCTCTCTGTCTGCTATTGGTGTATAGGAATGCATGTGATTTTTGCACATTGATTTTGTATCCTGAGACTTTGCTGAAGTTGCTAATCAGCTTAAGGAGATTTGGGGCTGAGATGATGGGGTTTTCTAAATATACAGTCATGTCATCTGCAAAGAGGGACAATTTGACTTCCTCTTTTCCTAATCGAATACCCTTTATTTCTTTCTCCTGCCTGATTGCCCTGGCCAGAACTTCCAACACTACGTTGAATAGGAGTGGTGAGAGAGGGCATCCCTAAGACAGGAAAACATTCTAATGTCAACAGTGATTGCCTTTGGAAAACCTCGACATGGGTGAAATGTTTTTTCCTTCTTTTTACGTGGCTGTGAATTTCCCAGATTTTCTTTGAGGAAAAAAGGCCATAGCTATTATAATTCATAAAGACTTAAAAATAAACCTAAGATTAATGTAGAGAGTTCATCATTTGGTGGAGAAAATTTTCATTCACTTTTAATTTTTTTCATATTATGAGAGTGATGCACGTTTATTGCAGAAAATTCTTGGTATTAAGTTAGCCTCTAGCTTCACTTCACTATGCTACTCCTATTTTTTCCTTCAGTTTATCAAAAATCCTTTTTAGAAAGAGAAGAGCTAACAATCCATCAATTTTCCATTCTTTGTATTTATTCTATTTTTTTTGCAACATCAAAGCAAATAAAGAAATATTAATACCTGGTTAAAGGATGTTAATAAATCCTTTCTTTAGAGAAATTCTTTTTTCTTTAGATGTAAAGAAAATATCTTCCCTCGCCCATCCCCACTCAGATAATCCGTGCTAATACATTATTTGTATCTTACCACTCTTTCTCTATTCTCACAAGAATATAGGGGTATTTTTTCCAATTAAAAAAATGTTATATACTAAAATATTACTCTCGAACTTTTTTCTCTTAACAAATATGAGACAAGGAGATGTAGTAACTTGACCTTGACATTCTGAGCCCTTAACTGTTACAAACAGCTGCTCCTGACAGAAGAGAAGGCTAAGAACAAATTCAAGGGAGGTTGTCAGTGAAGACCTTTTTAAGAGAAAAAAGATGACAAAGGGCACTATATCCTCAGTGATTTGCCCTGTGACTTCTAAACTCCAGCAGTAGTTGTTGACTTCACAAGCCTTTGCTGCTGAAGACTCTTGCCCCTTCAGAAAGAGGAGCAACCTCCTCATATTACGTCTCAGGCATGCTGAAGGTGCTCTGAAGATGGCGTGGTTGGTTAGTTGCTTTGGGCATAACCCACCTGTCTACCTTTTGGACATTTTGCCTGATAATTATGGTGCATCTTGTGTATTTTGATTTATAAATGTTGCTGGTTGTTGACTTCATACTGAGCACCCTTCTGGTTCTTGGAATATCAACATTTCAGCCCACAGGCTCTCTTGAGTTCAGGCGATTCTCAACATCATGACAGACAATTTTATAACTGTGAAAAAAAAAAAAAAGTACCTATGTGCCAACTGAATTGGAACATTAAGTGGCTCTTTTAATTAAAATTCAGACAGGAATTTTAGATTTGTTACCGAATAACCATCGATAATGCCAATGAATAGTTCATTCTGAATTGATCCTAACCTGTAGGAAATTGCCGTTTGTAATTCACAAATCACTTTCTTCCCTATCTCTTCCTATCTCCATTCCATTTTCACTTTTCCACTCTCATCTCATTACTATGATTTTCTTGCCTCTTGATTAAAAAAAAAAACAACAAAGAAAAAGAAAAAGAAAGCAAAACCAAGAAAAGCACTTTGCTCATTAAATACTGCATTATGATGAGAGGTATATTGAAATTCTGATTTTCAGGTATATAAATATAATCATAGAATTGCTATTTATTACCTGAGTTCCATTTGATTCAACAAACACCTGGGGAGGCCAATACGTGCCCTGCAGTTCTTAGGAGTTGGGAATACAAAGAGCATATGCAATCTTTCCCTGGTAGGAACACAAATAGATTATAGCATTGTGTGCAAGGGATAATAGAAGTGTGGGCACACTATGAGAAAGCACAGAAAAGAAAATAATGAGGGAAGGAGATATGAGGGAAGACTTTCTGGAAGAAGTGTTTGCTTAGCTGGGTTTCGAAGGATGAATAAGAGTTTAATAGGCCACCAAGTGGAAAAGGAAAGTTACTCGTGGCAAAAAACCAAAACCAACCAAATAAAAAAACAGCATTTGCAAAGCCACGAAGGTGAGAAATAGCATATTTGTCTGCCATTTAGTGACTAATGGAGTGTGGTGGGCAAATGAAGGAGGAATGCCAGATGAGAATGGATAGGTTTCTAGGGGATAGGCTCTAACCATTCGAGCATGATTTTAAATTTTTTTATTTCTTTCCACTTGCTATGTACCAGACACTGTTGTGTTTTACAAATACCGATTCATTTAATCTTTATAACAATTTAGGCAGATTATTGTTCTACAGCATTTCAATAAGGGCTGACCTCAACAATCTGGATTGACTGGTTAAAAAAAAAAAAAGCACACACACAAAAACCCATGGTAAATGTCATATTACAGAGCTAGACTCAAGAACTTTGAAATACATATGTAATCCCTTCTCCAGCAGTAAGTCCTCATGCCCAAAGGAGATTTCGGCTTGATTCTGGCATAGGGGAAAGGGATTGCTATGGACAGTTACTGTGCCCCTGGGTCTTATGTAATTTAACCTCAACATGGTTCTGGGGTGCGGGGTGGTCTCCATCTTTTCTACATGAGGTGCTGAAAGATCAGGTAACTTACCCGGTAAAGTGAAGGTGATGAAATTTGTTTAACTCAAAATCTGAGGTTTCTCCTTTCCACACCTTCCCAGAGAAGGACCAGAGAATGCCAAACACCAAAATTTTTCCTCAAACTACTTCAACCTAGTACGGATATAGGTAAGATCTGTATGGGTGCTTTCCTGACAATTTACTGTGTACTGTGGGGAAGAAACGTGAGAGAAAAGGCTATACATATATTCTTTGGGTACTTGGTATTTAAACCAGGTATCTGATGACGCCCATTAAATATTTACAGAAGACAGTGTGCTGTTTCTTTCTGAAGCTCCATTATGAAAGGAACCTTTAGATGATGACAATCTATGACATAGATTACCTTGTTCCCTCAGCCAACCAAATTCTGATAGATTCAGGGCAGAATAACTAAAATTAAGCAGTTCTAGAAAAATTGGAATACATGGCCATCATGCCCTTAATAGTTTTCCTTTTAAATTCAAGAACCTTGAAATCCACATCCATAGCATGTTTTGGTTTTGTTTCCCTGGAATTCTATATACCATACCTTGGTGATTGAGCAGCACAGACGTATATAACCTTCTTTCCTCACAAGTTGCCCCTCCGCTTTCTACATCCTCCTTTTCCATTTCAGCATTCCTCTTTCACTCCACCCTCCTCTACTCTGATTCACCTATCTAGTATTCTTATATGACCCTGTTACAGAAAAAGGGGACTGGAACATAACTCACCTTAAGGATTTGGTGAATAACCAAATCCCTCCTCTGGGATCCCTTTTCAAAGTACACAATTTGCATTTTTTTAAAGCCTTGAGGCAGTGGTGTTTATCTCAAAGGAATGACGCTCTTCCTTGAGAGATATAACAGTGATAATAATTACTGGCTTTTTGCGCTGGTCTCTCTTGTGCCTGGCCCAGCGCTAAGCTCTTGCACGCGTGGCTAATTCTCACAACAATCTGCAAAGGGGACATGATCATCCCCAATCAGAAAAGGAAACTACTGTTCAGAGAGGTGAAATTACATAAGCTACTCACTAAGGCCAAGGGAGATTAGAGCCTAGGTGTGTTTGGTGTCCAAGCCCCAGCCTTTTCTGGCACTCTGATTGCTTCCCTAAAAGGAGATGATAGGGTCATTTAGTCCAGTGAGGGTCTGTTTGGTGATGAACGGTTTCCTCCAAGTCCTCCGCCTGGGGCAGGTGCACACATTCCTGGTCATGAAAGGGAAAAGAGGTAGGACTCTGCAGATTTCTCTAGAACAAGCACCCCAGATTCCTGCCAGCAGGGCCAGTCACTTCTGTGGTCTACACTTTGCCCAGTACCCAGGGAGATTTTCTGCTACTCACATAGGGTTTCGCACATAGAAGGATTTTCTCAGGTGAAAGAAACGAAAGGGAGGACCAGGGACCCAGGACTTCCTGTGACCTCTTTACTCTGACCTGCAGCAATGAACTGTTTCATGGTGAGTGGTCCTACAAATTGCCTTCAGGTGTTGGTTTAAGACAGCAGATAAAAAAGAAACGTTAAAAAGATTTTGAAGGTTTAGTAAAAGGGAGCAATTGATACACATCAAGTCCAATAATAATGCCCTACAAACCTGTCAGTTTGTGGTAAAGTGACAAGAAGTAGCTGAGGGGAATCCCTGCCCCCATGGTTTATGGTTATAGATTTGGTTCACTTTGATGAATCAACTAGTTTGAAAGATTAGAAAAATGAACTGAAATATTTGCCCTGATTCAGAATTTCCAAATGCCCCTGTAGGACAAAAAGAGTTTTTTTTCCCGTGTCTATTTAATTTTGCAATATGCAAAGTGGTCTCCATAAAGCATCTTGTCCTGAATTTAGCAGAGCTTTCAACGAATTTCATGACCTGTTCTAACTGAATGATTAATGTTATCCATTTAAATATTGTAGATCTTTTCTTGTCCTAGCTAAACTTGCCTACAGATAGGGACTTTCTCCATTATAAATGTAGATTCCCAGACAACACTTAGAAATGGAAGAGAAAAAAAAGTGTCTACAGTAAATATTGCAACCAATTAGGCTTCATCATAGTAATTTCTCCAGTTTTGTAATGTTTATTTACTGGGTTTTGTAGGGAAATGGATACCATTTCTGAGATCCAGAATCATAAAGCCTCCACCCTCTTGTTTTCCAGCAATGAAAAGTTGTGACAATGAGAAATATTTTCTTCCTTACCACACCCCCCCCATGTCAATTACAAATTAAACATTCAAAGATCCAGACCCAAACATGTAAATCTGTTTGTACACATTCAAAGAATGCTCTCAGACATTTCCTAAAAACCCACACATTAATATTGCTTACTTTTCAGCAGGGGTAAATGAGGGTCTCAGAGACCTCCTTAGAACAGGCTGGAGTTAAAGAATATTGCATGTTTTTCATTTTACTGTGATGAATGCAAAGCTATTAAATAACCTTTTAAAGAGTTGGTGTAATTATCTGTAAACAGTAATGTTACAAAAAAAAAGGTCAAGTTGTCCTGCCATTAGATGTTTATGGATATAAACTGGATTTATGTTTCCATAAAACAGGCACCGACTAACTAGATTAATTCTCCACAAACTAAACCAACTGTAGTAATATTTAGACACAATAAAATGATACCAATTAAAACAATTTTATTTTTTGTGTCATATTGATTAATGGCACACTAAAATTAACCAGAGACCTTAAACTCAGAATGGTTGGCAAAAGGCATCCACATCTCAATATTATTACCAACAAGAAGAGCAGTTAAGTGAGATGGCTGTGCAATAGTATGAATATTTAATTAATAATTAGTCATGTAATTTCTCCTCAGGAATTATTATCCCTCAAACTGGTTTGTGAATTTAATTATTAGCAGCCTTTTTGTTTCCATGTCCCCTCATTACTGTCAGGATTGATGTAACATAAACTTCATTAAAAATTAAAGCAAGAGTCTTAATTACAAGGCTACCCTGACTGAAGTTAGAATTAGCCAAGTCAGTGATGTGCAAATGAGTGCATTATTTAAGAAACATGCTGGAAGTAGTTATGCTAATGTAGAAGGTTCGCAGTAGCAGACCTTTTCACTTGCAGTTGCATATTCATTAAATGCACTATGCAAATTTAATGTAGCAGTCTTAGTAATGCGTTGTTAATTTATTCAGATTTATTGAGTACGACTTGTAAAAAAAAGTACAAATTTAATTACTCTATCTAGTAGGGATGATATTAGGAGATAGCATAGGTTTAAAATGTGTTGAACTGTATTACTGCAGTTTGATGGAAGACGTGGTATCAAAGGACACAATTTTGATAACTGGGCTTGAAAGAATATTTGATTTACTTATGGAATGATCTAAGAAATCACTAAAATTGCACATGTTCCTTCCCAATAGGAAAGTAAAAAAGTCTCAGTTGTATTAACTTAAGAGCTAAAGCAGTGCTGAGTCTACAGCCTAATGGTCGTAATGACTCTACAGAGACCAGTAAAGGTTACGGATTGAGATCCGTGTGAAGCAAACTGTCTTTGTGGAAAGTTCATTGGTGGCTGCCTGTCTCCGCAGCGCGCTGACGACCGACTGGTGGACCGGGTGGAGCGACAGGAATCCTCCTTGCTCTCCAGCGGAAAGGCCCTGGCGCCCCTGCAGGGTGCTATCTTTTACAGTGGGTGGATGCTTAGGCTCAGGGAGGCCAAACCCAGGACCAGGTGAAGAAATTGTGTTCTTTAAAAGAGATAACAGAAACCATGCCTGCACTTGACACCCTTGTGTTGACATTTCTCGAGTGGACACGCCAGACTGCCCTTTACACATCTTCTCTCATCTACTTCAATGGAAAACCTGCCATGTAGGTTTTCTCACCCCCATTTCACAGGTGAGAAAACAGACTGACAGTGGAAGAATAACTGATGCAGGTGGAAGAGCTGGGATTTGAGTCTAGCCCGGCGCTCCTCGCAAAGCTGATTTCAGGGTTCCTCTCCCTACCCTCTGTTTGTTCTGCGATCTCTTTCTTCCTCCACTGCCTTGACCTTAGATTGCTCCCCCATCCTGTCTTTATCTCTTTTCCTTTTCTTCAGAATTCTTTCTCATCTTCCACTTCTCTGCCACTATTTCAGCCCTTCCTTCCCTTCTTCTCTCCATCTCTCCCTCCTCACTCTCCCTTTCTTTCTTCCCCTCCCTTTGTCCTCTTTTCCTTTTCCTCCCACTCTTCCATTGTCCCTTAACATTTCTTCCTTTCACTCCTTGAAACACACACAGGTGTGTAGATATTATTTTATTTTATTATTTTTTTTTAGGTGGAGTCTCTGTCACCAGGCTGGAGTGCAGTGGCACAGTCTCGGCTCACTGCAACCTCTGCCCCCGGGTTCAAGCAATTCTCCTGCCTCAGCCTCCCAAATATCTGGGACTACAGGTGCGTGCCACCACACCTGGCTAACTTTTGTATTTTTAGTAGAGATGGGGTTTCACCATGTTGGCCAGGATGGTCTTGATCTCCCGACCTCGTGATCTGCCCACCTCGGCCTCCCAAAGTGCTGGGATTACAGGAGTGAGCCACCGCGCCCGGCAGATATTATTTTACTTTTCAGAGACAGGGTCTCACTCTGTCGCCTGGGCTGGAGTTCAGTGGCTCAATCATAGCTCGCTGAAGCCTTATACTTTTAGACTACAGGAATCCTCCCACCACAACCTATCATTTAAAACTGGTAATGGCTGGCCTTGTTTTTTCTTAAACAAATGCTACACACAAACATATACATTAAATTGAAATAATTAAAGCAATCCAGGACATGCCCCCTCCACCCCCCACATTAAGATTGGTGGTGGGCATGGAATACTATGCAGCCACAAAAAAAGAATGATATCTGGCCTGGCACAGTGGTTCATGCCTGTAATCCAAGTACTTTTGGAGGCTGAAGCAGGTGGATCATGAGGTCAGGAGTTCAAGACCAGCCTGGCCAATATGATGAAATCCCGTCTCTACTAAAAATACAAAAATTATCAGGGCATGGTGGTGCACACCTGTAGTCCCAGCTACTTGGGAGGCTGAGACAGGAGAATCACTTGAACCCGGAAGAAAGAGGTTGCGGTGAGCCGAGATCGTGCCACTGCACTCCAGCCTGGGTGACAGAGTAAGTGAGACTCAGTCTCAAAAAAAAAAAAAAAAGAACAAGATCATGTCTTTTGCAGGAACGTGGATGGAGCTGGAGGCCATTATCCTTAGCAAACTAATACAGGAGCAGAAAACCAAATACCACATGTTCTCTCTTATAAGTGGGAATTAAGTGATAAGAACTCATGGACACAAGGAAGGGAACAATAGACACTGGGGTCTACTTGAGGGGGGAAAGTGGGAGGAGGGAAGGGAGCAAAAAAGATAACTATTTGGTACTGGGATTAATACCTGGGTGATAAAACAATCTGTACAACAAACCCCCATAACATGAGTTCACCTCTGTAACAAACCTGCACATGTAATAAAAGTTAAAACAAAAACAAAAGATTGGTGGTGGGGAACAAAACTGGGAGCATTCTCTTTAACCCAAACCTCAGAAATCACTGTGCATGTTGCTACTAGCAGCTTGGCTGGCTTGGTACACCCCCACCCATCTTTTAAGAATTTTAAGTTTCTTGTTTTTTATAGTCACAAAAATGAGTCCTGTGAATTTTTAATATAATTTATATATTTTATCTTGGTTTGGGGGGGCTACTGCTTCAAATTGGTTAATCTTTTGGAGAAAAATCAATACACATTCTACTCAGCTCCAGTAATGAACAGGCTAAATTATTATTATTAACCATGTTGAGTGCCTGGTTCTCGGCGCCCATCTTTGGAGGTATTCCAGGCTCTCTGATATATTCAGACAGTCTGACCTATACATATTGATCTCCATCTGACAGAGAGAGAGGTTAACCAACTCGCCTTAAGATAAGCATATGAATTGATTACTGACTGAAACTTGGTGCCTATATAAAGAATCTTTCTGAATTATTAATTAATCAGGATCCAAAAAATTAGGTGGCAAAGCAAATGTTCAGGGTTTCCTGTGTGAAGCTTTTCATCTTACATCCCACAATAAGATTCATCTAAAGGCCAATCAACCAGGTCCTAGGGTGATCTAACTCTAGCCACCCCTCTCTGCTGCTGTCCACTGCTCTGTTAATGCGTGCCATTCTGCCTTGGGTCGTGCTTAACTCTGTGTGTGTGTGTGTGTCTGTGTGTGTGAGTGTGCGTGTGTATGCATTTCTGCCACTGGGTTGCAAACTGCTGAGAATACCTGTAATTTCATAGCATCTTCTGGAATTTTTGCTGCAAAAGTTTGGCATTTTGGACTAACCTTACTTGTCTTTGGGTAGAGGTATGGTGTGTTGGTAAATGCTTGACAACTAGCTCTCTAAAAAATAATAATAATATATATTATTTTTTTGAAAAGCTCTGGTTTGTAGTGTTTGCTGATTTCCCTGGTATTATGCTTCCACTCTGTCAATTTCAAGTTACAATGACAACATGATGTCACTAAATGTGGAGTTGGGAAGAGATAAGCAGGCACACCATTATACAGTACATCCACCCACTCTACAGATATGATAGATGTAAATAACCTCAAGTGCATGGATAATAGTAAAATATAGTGAAATAAATAGAAAGTAATTAGTTTTGAATATTATATTTATTTTGGATGTAATTTGTTTAATTGTGCATTTATATAGCTTTTAATAATGTCTAGGTCTTACAATCAGCTCACAAAATTCTTCAACATTAATAATTGGCTCCAGCTCACCAGTGAGTAGTGGGAAGAAAAAGATTCATTGTTAAGAACACCACCACAACCAATAACAAAAAAACTGACTGGTACTATTTCTAATAAAGTGATGTTTTATTATTTATATTAGGGGGAGGCAACCTGACCCCAAAATAATAGTGTGAGCTGGCTCGTGCTAAGAGAACATCTGTAATTTCATAATATCTGCTGGAATTTTTGTGCAAAAAGTTGGCAACTTGGAGCAGATAGCTTTCTGTTGAAGAAGGAAAAGTTTTTTAGTGATGGCAGGGATGTAGGCATATCTATAGCCTGAATCTATGGGACAAAAGGGAAGAGAGAATCAATAACAAGTTATTCTATATTTAGCAAAAGAATGTATGTGGTGCTGGTACCACATACACCAGGTGCAATGCTAGGTGCCGGGGATGCAATAAAGGTGACCTAAGTCTCCTGGTCTGGGGATCAAGGGTGGACTCCCTGGGCAGGAGACTATGAAGATGTCCAAATGAAAGGGGGCGTAGAGTTGGGCGTAGAGCCTGGTCCTGAGCCTAAAAAGAGTTCGGTCTGGGCTGGGCGCAGTGGCTCATGCCTGTAATTCCAGCACTTTGAGAGGCCAAGGTGGGCGGATCACAAGGTCAGGAGTTCGAGACCAGCCTGGCCAATATGGTGAAATTCCATCTCTACTAAAAATACAAAAATCAGCCACGCGTGGTGGTGCATGCCTGTAGTCCCAGCTACTCGGGAGGCTGAGGCAGAAGAATCACTTGAACTCGGGAGGCGGAGGTTGCAGTGAGCCGAGATTGCGCCACTGCAATCCAGCCTGGGCGACAGAGCGAGATTCCGTCTCAAAAAACAAAAAACAAAACAAAAAAAAGGGCTCAGTCTGTCTGCTGCACAGCGAAGAAGCCTGGTGGCTGGTGTGCTGTTGGCAAGTGGGAAAGTGGTGTATGACACAGCTGGTGAGTGTTGGCAGGTGCCAAGTGACCCAGTCCCTTGTGGGCTGTGTTGAGGGTTTAAGACTGAATTGGAAACATCTTCTGAGGCCATCTGAAGTTACCCCCAGTTACATTCGCCACCCACACTGGAAGACCCTTGCATATTTGTCCCACCTGTGAGGCAGTAAGCTCCAGAAGGGCAGGTATCCAGAGGGCTAGCGTGGGGTCTAGCCCATCACAGCAGCTAAAGAAAGCATTTATGGAAGTGAATGCACGGATGTGTCCCTGCCCTCATGCCCCCTTACAGGTTTGAGTATGGGGCTCATGCCCCTGACTGAGCCAGACCTGCGACCTCCTGGAGAAGCTCAACCCCAGCACTTCCCTGCTGTAGAGGATAAGAAGCCAGGAGCAGAAAGTCCTTCCTGGGCCTCTGCTCCCAGAGGGGAGCTTTTTAAGGTCAATAAATTTAACTCGAGTCCTCATGGGAACTGTGGTCACTATGACAGACTCAGATGAGACTGGGCCTGTGGAGGTGAGCCATGTCCCAGGGAGAAGTGGGAGCTCTTGCAGCTTGGAGTGTAGGTGCACTCCCCTGTGCTTCACCTGTTCCTAAGGTGTGTGTGAGATGATTTCAGGGCTACCTTAAGACTCTTATGCCCTTCCCCCACGGATTGGCTCTTGAACCTACTGCTGAAGGCTGAAATTGCACCTTTGAGAACTGAGGGTACTAAATCTTCTGGGATATAAATTCCCTAAACTAGGAAGAAATAACTATAATAAAAGAGTACTTTACATGGATTGATCTCTACCTCTATGACAGGTGCCATACTAGCAGCTTTATATGCTTTATCTCATCTACTCCTCAGAACAATATCATGACATAGACATCGTTATTATTCCCATTTTACAGAGGGGAACACTGAGGTATTGAAAGGCTAAACAAATTACCTGAGAATATTTCATTGGTAAATAATAGAGCAGGGACCAAATCAAGTGTTTCTAATATGAAGCCCACACATTAAAAGCTGTGTCTATCTCACGCTGTGCTGCCATTTAATTTGGGGGCCAGAGGAGGTAGCAAGAAGGTCAATTTGATCCAGTATTCCCAAATTTCCCTGAGGAACAGAACCATGTGGGGACACTTGTTAATCATGGTGCTTTCCAGGCTCGTTCTATGGAGTTTAGAACTACCCAACTCTGAGATGAGGTCCTGGAGTTTGTATTTAATGAGGTGATTGCTTTCAAGGGAGCTTGGAAAATGCTAGTGGGAGAGAATGACCTACATGCATTGCCCTCAGGACTGAAGCATATAAACTGTGGGGCCTAACACCTACTCTCTCTGCAAAGGAAGAGCCGGTTTTAATCTACCTGGAAATATTAATTCAAAGATTAATCCAAGAAATCAATTTGTCAAAGGCATGCGTGCAGGCAGGGAGAAGGAGGGAGGTGAAAGATGACCAGAAGACAGCTTACTGGTGAGCTGTGTAGCAACAGTACCTGGGGACGGATTTGCCCATAGAATGTCCAGTGTATTTGTCTCAAACAAGTTATTCAATTTTCCTAAGCCTTGGTTTTTTAATCTGCAAAACAGTGAGAATACTATCACAGTGATAAAAATAAGTGAAGATTAAGTGAGAGCGGGCCTGGAACAGGGCAGTGGTGAGAGTGCTGACTCTGGCCCCACACTGCCCAGGTTCCTGTCTTAGCTACATCACTTTCTCTCTGTGTGCCTTCAGGTGAGTTATTTTACTTTGCTGTGCCTCAATTTCCTTTTGCGTAATGAGTTATGAAGTAAAAATAAGACTTACCTCATAGGGTTGTTGAAAAGATTTATTGTAAAGTACTTAGCACAGCACTAGGTACACATTAGGTGTACTGATAATGTCTGCTAAATTACTATTAGACTGCTTTGCACCTGGTAGGTCCTAATGCACATGATTTTTCCTCCAAATG
Source organism: Hylobates moloch (assembly GCF_009828535.3). NCBI lineage: Eukaryota > Metazoa > Chordata > Mammalia > Primates > Hylobatidae > Hylobates > Hylobates moloch. The sequence goes on from NW_026652289.1 coordinate 68,977,894, forward strand.
ATGGAACTGAACCTAACAGCCAGGTTCCTGGCACAGGATCCTTCTACCCACTGATTCTGTAGTCACAGGTGAAAAATACACATTGGCTCTTCAGCAATGATTTTAGAGAACACAGCAGAGACCACCCAAAAATTGTTTCAACCTTTGACTCATTTTGCTCCTGAGGCTGAGGTGGAGGGCACACCCATCGCCCTGCAGGAAGATGAGGAAATAGATTCCCTCACTGTTGTCCGTGTTGGGCTAGTAATTTCTCCTCTCTGAGCTTGGTTTCCTCATTTAAAAAATATTCCTCCCAGCTCCGAAATCTTATGATTCAATGAAAAATGCTCCTTGACCTAACCTTCAAATGTCGGCCACTTCGCCGGAAATTCAGGAAGTGGGAAGAAATCACCAAGGAGATTGGGTCGTTATGACTTTCTTCTCAGCAACTAACCTTTTTACTTAAGACCCCTCAGTCATGTCGATTTCCAAATGCTCGTGGCTTTGCTTAGCTTGTCCTTCTGCGATGATGGTCTTAATCATAAATTCTAATTGGAACAGGATCCACCTCAATTTATTCCTAATGCCTCAGAAAAGCAGAACTGTTTCTAGGAATAAATTGAGATGGATTCTATTCCAATTAACAGTTTGACTCAGTCAAAGTGTTGTTAACCCACTGCTGTCCTCTGATAACCATCCAATTCATGGATGGCAAGTTGCTGGCCTAGCCAGAACTAGCAAGAACAAGAGCTATCTAAAGATAGTCACCACTTTGACAGGTGTAGACACTGTTCTCTTCTCTCCGCCCCACTCCTAACCTCATCTTAGCTTTTTAAGGGGCACCATCTGTTAGTTTGCTTTGAGCTGTGATTGGATTGGACTGCTCTCTCTGAATTGCAAGTAAGATGTTCTCATCTTATTCAGACAGATCCTGTATCAGTCAGGGTTCTCCAGAGAAACAGTACCAATAGCATTTGTATGTACATAGAGAGAGATTTATCTTGAAAAACTGGCTTATGTGATTCGAGGGGCTGGCAAGTCTTAAATGTGTAGTGTTGGCCTGCACTACACACTTCTATGTTACAGTATTGAGGCAAAATTTTTTCTTCTCCAGGAAACCTCAGTTTTTGCTTTTAAAGTCTCCACTTGATTGGATGAGGCCCACCCACATTATCTAGGGTAATATTCTTTACTCAAAGACAACTGATTGTAAATGTTAATAACAAAATACCTTCACGGAAATATCTAGACTAATGTTTAGGCACCACAGCCTAGCCAAGTTGACACATAAAATTAATCATCATGAGTTCCATGAATTATTTTCACAGAATATATTCTACTGTATTCATGAAATATGTTGATGAAATGTACATTTAGTCCCCAGCAGAAACTTGCCAAGTCTGAGACTAGGTGTAAAAAAAAGCAGCAGGCATGAGGCATTGTGACTCTCAGGGTCTCCCAGTACCACCCAGCACAGAGGGTTCAGTATTGACATCAGCATGCCCATGCCACACCCTTCACCTTGTGCCTCCAGGTATGTTTTTCCCAAGGCAGGAGTCAAGATGCTTTGCTGGGCAAAAGCAGTGCTGCTGCACTTTGAAGGTCCAGTTATGTCAGGCTCATAGCAATTCCTAAGCCCTCAATGCCAAAGGAAGAGAGAGTAGACACGAGCTGCAGATTTCTATAAACCAGAAGGTAAATATTCATGATTGAACACCCAGCCTGTCATGCACACTTGGGAGATTTTGACCAACACAGAGCCTCAGAATTTCCATTTCCACTGGGCAAACAGGAAAATGAGATGGTGCAAAATTGATGTGTGTGGAAAGCAGAGCAATTGGGCATTTACATCTATTTAATTAAGGAACACGTTGTAACCTCTATTTACTTCTGTTTAATTAAGGGATTGCTCATTTCAGAGAAGATATCATGCTGGGCCTTCTACTACTTTCGTGATTCAACGCTCAACTAAGGATGTATGGGAAACAGTTTGGTGATCTTAGCTCAGTCCCTAATGGTGACAGCTTCATATTACAAAGCCAATAAACCATGCTGCCAGACTTGCAAAAAGAGAGTCAAGGGACTTATCAAGAAAATGATCTCTTCAAGACACAGGAGGCAATCCATGAGAATGTACGTTATTCTAGAATAATTCTGATCAAAATTTAGAAACATAATGAATTCCTTGTGGAATAACCAACCACGTTTAAGTAGGAAAAGAAAGAGCCAAGGAAAACTAATAGAGCTTTACAGGCTCCTAAAGTATATGATATTAGTTAACATATTGGTGAAACACTAAAAATGCCCCTTCAGGCAATCAACTGACCCTGCCCAGACAGAGGCAAAAATGGTTAGACAGAACACAGAGAATGAGGGAATTTGTTTTTCTATATACATGACAGCTGCTGTCTACTGGGGTGTTGATTACTTTTTTTCTCGTCAAAGAATGAGTTTCAGAACTAAGACAACTCATTATTTCATCTGACATTTCATTATCCTCTCTGGAATTGCCCTGAGAAACGCCTCCAGAGTAACTCTATTCTTCTAAGTCCTTTGCATCATGACTAAGAAGAATGCAGGAAGAGCTATCCAAGAAAGAAGGAGGAGATAGCCAGTAATTCTAGAAGGTGTAGAGTGCAGAGAGGAAAGTTTGAGATCTCCATCCATCTTATTGGCCCCTGGATATCTAGCTAGACCCCCTCTCTCTATTAAACATCATTAATGTCCTATTAGCTGGCTAACAGGATAAAGTAATTAGTGGGTACCAGCCTCCTTGGCATCCTCTCTTTATCCCCAGGAAGCAGAAGTGCCTTTTAAGAGTGGTCTCCTGAAGATAACACTCTCTATCCTCATTTAACTCAAAGCAAATAATGGAAGGACACATGGTGAAATACTGCCTTGATTGCTGGTTCTTTTTGAGCATGTCTAGATTTTTAACTCTTCTGGAACAGGGGCCACACCTTATATCTATATGAAGACCTCCTGGCATCTTACCAGGGCTTTGCACATTGTGAACACTGAATTAATGCAAAAAGAATGAGTGAATGCTTTGCTTCTGTAAAGCTGACTTTTTTCTCTTTCTTAAACTCACCATACATTTTTCTCTCACTTCCTGGAATGCTCCCCTACTCGCTCTTCGCCACGTAGCCAAGCCCTAGACATTTGCCAAGGTCAAGAACAAATACTTCCACTTTCACAAAGTCTTCCAGACTTACCTGGCCTTAGTAAGAAATCCACCTCCAAAGACCTGCATCCGTGATGACTATTTTCTAATATCCTGGTTGTTAAGGAGGATGTGGTGTTTATTAGTTATCTTTTAAAAATATGTCCTATATCTCCAACTGGATGCCAACCTCTGTGTGTGACCAATCTCTGGATACTTCCCGCTCCACATTCCAGCAAACACACAGTCTCTGTGGCATGATGCCTGGTCCATAATGGGCTCTCAGTCAGTGACCATGATTGGTGATGGGTTTGATGGATCTCTGACAGGCTATATTATAGGTTCCTCAAAGACAAAGACCCATCTCAGCTTGTTCAATATTAGGTTACCAGTACCTATTACAGGATATGTTCAAAGAGTATTTGCTAAATGAACTGTTGTGTAAATTTATGTTTGTGATGCAATGCCTTGCCACAAGAATCTAATATCATGCCGTGAATGCACATCAAAGTTACTGGCTCATGGTATGTCAGGCATTGGAGGAAATAGCTATTTGAGGAAATAACTTTTCTTCCCCAAACGGGAATTGAATTGAAACTAATACATAGTGTCTCAAGACTTCTGAGTACAGACTTGATTCAAGAAACTATTTTTGCCTGTTACCTGAGGACACTAGACTGGATGTGGCAAGAACGAAGAGGTAACTAAGACTCAGTCCATACCCTAAAAGAACTTAATGTCTAGTAGTGGAGTTCATCAAGGAAGCAAAAAAAAGTTACAAAGCAGAATATGATATGTTTTAAGAAAGCAACAAGCATGGCTCATGCCTGTAATCCCAACACTTTGGGAGACTGAGGTGGGTGGATCACCTGGGGTCAGGAGTTTGAGACCAGACTAGCCAACATGGTGAAAACCGGTCACTACTAGAAATACAAAAATTAGCTGGGCATGGTGGCTCACGCCTGTCATCCCAGCTACTTGGGAGGCTGGGGCAAGAGAATCGCTTGAGCCCAGGAGGCAGAGGTTGCAGTGAGCTGAGAAGATGCCATTGCACTCCAGCCTAGGCAACAAAGCAAGACTCCATCTTAAAAAAAAAAAAAATACATAAATAAAAATTTTTAAAAAAGCAAAGAACAGTGAAGGAATAAAGCATGACAAAAGTGGTAGTTTTTTTTTTTTTTTTTGAGACAGAGTCTCGCTGTCGCCCAGGCTGGAGTGCAGTGGCGCGATCTCGGCTCACTGCAGGCTCTGCCCCCCGGGGTTCACGCCATTCTCCTGCCTCAGCCTCCTGAGTAGCTGGGACTACAGGCGCCCGCCACCTCGCCCGGCTAATTTTTTGTATTTTTAGTAGAGATGGGATTTCACCGTGTTAGCCAGGATGGTCTCGATCTCCTGACCTCGTGATCCGCCCGCCTCGGCCTCCCAAAGTGCTGGGATTAGAGGCGTGAGCCACCGCGCCCGGCCCAAAAGTGGTAGCTATTATTTTAGGTTTGGGTTATGGCAGCACCTCACCTATGGTATCAATTTCTATATCAGTTAAGGTTAAGCTAAACTGCTATAACCAAATGACCAAAAGAGAAAGTGGGTGCAAAACTATAGGCCCTATGTTGCCCAGGCTGGTCTCAAACCCCTGTGCTCAAGTGATCCTCTCACCTTGGTCTCTCTAAGTGCTGGGATTACAAGGGTGAGCCACTACACCTGGCCCTACTCATCTTTAAAGCCCAACTCAAGGGTGACCACCTATGAGACAACATCCCTGGTTCTCTCTTTTCCTTTCCTCACCTCTATGCCCACAGCACTTTGTTTGAAATGCTGAGAGGACATTCCATAGTATATTTCAGTTAGTTGTTATCCCATACTACGTCAACCATAAACTACTTAAAGGCAAGGACAAGGTATTATTCATCTTCATCCTTTGTTCTTGGTCCACACCTGGGGTGGAGCAAGCTGCCTGTAAATAGTTGTTGAATTAAATAACTGTCTGTTCCTGGGTCCAACACACTCCCTGTACTTGAGGAAGCCGAGCCAGTTGGGTGAGGGGAGGAGTGTTTCTGATGGCTGCCTCTTCTATGTAATTATCCATTCCCAGTGAATAATGGGGCCTCAGCTCTGTGTCTGATTCTTTGATGAAGATGAAACTATTTAATCAGGTTTGGTTGCTCATCTCATCATCTTCCCACATCACGCCCTTCCTGACGAGTTCATTAGCTGGAAGAAAAATTGATGACCTCGTTAGTTCTGCACAGTGGTTCACTTAGGACAAATTGAACTTCAGAATGTTGCTCAACTCTGACCCATGGTGGGACAAGGTCTCATGCTCAGTATTGTTTGGATATACCATGCCCTTGGTGCCTTTATGTGACAGGTTGCCTGGAAATTTTCTGTTTGAAATAGTGTATTTTCCAATGTAAATATTCACCCTTTAAGTTTCTCCTCATTCTGCCCAGTGAGGAGTATACCTCTCCCTCACAGTGCCAAGACTGGATTTACCTTCTCTACACCCCGCCCCCCACCTCCAATTCTTTGTCTCTCTCACCCACTGAAATCTTATCATCCTCCAGGTCCAGTTTACTTTCTGTCCCCCTCTTCATCCAGGAAGTGTTATTTATCCAGGAAGTATTCAATGACATCCTTGGGGACATAATCTAGATGACTTTGGAAGCAGCACCTATTGGGATCTCAACTAAAGGACCGGGGAGGAGGAATGATTCAGGACCATGGACAGAATCTGAGACAGTCTGGCTGTGGCAGGGACTGCTGGCCGCTGTAAGCTTGGCCAAGAATCAAAATACTGAATCCACAGAAGCAAAAGGTGTGGTCAATTCTGGTGCTGTCCAGGGACCCCATTTCATTAAGCAGAGCATGGTGGCCAGAGGAGGCAGGATGGTGAGTTGTCCTCGGGGTGAGGGGTAGAAGTTGAAGGATTGTGAGCCTAGCCGATGCTCCATTCCTTCTGTCTCAAATGTTCTTTCTTCCTCTCTAGCTTTACTCTATTTTCCTGACAAACTATTTGGTTTTCAAAATCCAGAAAGGCTGTATTTCTCTAGAAAGTCTTTCCTGCCTTCCTCCCTGATGTTTTTTGTTTTTTTTAAATTATTATACTTTAGGTTTTAGGGTACATGTGCACAATGTGCAGGTTTGTTACATATGTATCCATGTGCCGTGTTGGTTTGCTGCACTCATTAACTCGTCATTTAGCATTAGATATATCTCCTAATGCTGTCCCTCCCCCCTCCCCCCACCCCACAACAGTCCCTGGAGTGTGATGTTCCCCTTCCTATGTCCATGAGTTCTCATTGTTCAATTCCCACCTATGAGTGAGAACATGCGGTGTTTGGTTTTTTGTCCTTGTGATAGTTTACTGAGAATGATGTTTTCCAGTTTCATCCATGTCCCTACAAAGGACATGAACTCATCGTTTTTTATGGCTGCATAGTATTCCATGGTGTATATGTGCCACATTTTCTTAATCCAGTCTATTGTTGTTGGACATTTGGGTTGGTTCCAAGTCTTTGCTATTATGAGTAATGCCACAATAAACATACATGTGCATGTGTCTTTATAGCAGCATGATTTATAGTCCTTTGGGTATATACCCAGTAATGGGATGGCTGGGTCAAATGGTATTTCTAGTTCTAGATCCCTGAGGAATTGCCACACTGACTTCCACAATGGTTGAACTAGTTTACAGTCCCACCAACAGTGTAAAAGTGTTCCTATTTCTCCACATCCTCTCCAGCACCTGTTGTTTCCTGACTTTTTAATGATGGCCGTTCTAACTGGTGTGAGATGGTATCTCATTGTGGTTTTGATTTGCATTTCTCTAATGGCCAGTGATGATGAGCATTTTTTCATGTGTTTTTTGGCTGCATAAATGTCTTCTTTTGAGAAATGTCTGTTCATGTCCTTCGCTCACTTTTTGATGGGGTTGTTTGTTTTTTTCTTGTAAATTTGTTTGAGTTCATTGTAGATTCTGGATATTAGCCCTTTGTCAGATGAGTAGGTTGCAAAAATTTTCTCCCATTCTGTAGGTTGCCTGTTCACTCTGATGGTAGTTTCTTTTGCTGTGCAGAAGCTCTTTAGTTTAATTAGATCCCATTTGTCTATTTTGGCTTTTGTTGCCATTGCTTTTGGTGTTTTAGACATGAAGTTCTTGCCCACGCCTATGTCCTGAATGGTATTGCCTAGGTTTTCTTCTAGGGTTTTTATGGTTTTAGGTCTAACATGTAAGTCTTTAATCCATCTTGAATACTCCTATCTCTGTGTTAGCTCTTCATCCTGAGCTCATTTAAGGCTGTTCTTGGTACACACTGTGTTGTGATTATTGATTGAAAGGCAGGTTCTTCTGCATTCCAGAGTGCTCTTGAAGGTACAGATTTAGTTTTTTTCACCTCCCGTATCCTGTATATGCTCTGTGCCAAGCATGAGCCTGCTATCTAATAGATGCTAAATAATTATCTGTTAAATGAAAGAATGAGTGAATGGTGGGCCTCCAGCTCGCAGGTATGAGGTGTGCTCATGGAAGAAGGAGTGAGCATAGGCTCAATAAAGCCTCAAGGCCCTGGCCGAGTGGCTGAAAGTCCAAGGCCCAGCTTTGGTAATACTGGCAGAGTGGAGTGTAATACAGGGAAGCTGAGGCAGAAGGTCAATCTCACAGCATGAATCAGCACTGTATCTTGTAAAAATGTCAACTTGGATTTTGAGTGAGTGGTTGTTAAATGTTTTTGACACACAGTAAGATTGTTGACACCAATTCCGCTGCTTCTTTACACTGAGGAACTGTGTTTATACTGGGTTAGCTCCTAAATAGTTTTTCTTTTTCATGTTTTCCACTTAAAAATGTCTTTATATGCTGCAGCAAACAAATATATGGCTCGTTGCAGGGTTCAACCCAGACATCTGGGACATGGCAGGCTTACCTGGGGCGTTCCCTAGGGCCATGCTTGTCTGGAGAGGAAATCAGACAAAAATCGTTTGTTCATAAGAAACAAAAATTGACTGAAACTAATGTAAATAAAACAGACAGTGCAGGAAAGTCTCCCAAACAGTCACTGGGATGGCTCTGGTGACATACCTGTCAAAGTGATGGACTTCCATTCTGGAGCTCTCTATTCACATGCCACACCTGCACATGACTGCTTCTTTTTGCTCAAGTTCCTCCTTCAATGTCCCAGTTCTGAATTTCTGGATAAAGGCTACATCTGTAAGTTAGCTTATCTTGGTTCAAGAATTTATCCTAGATCCAGGAGTGGAGTCTCAAAGTAAAAGAACGGCCCTCCTAAGGATTATGTAAGATAACCTAGAAGAGAAGATGAGAACTTCTCTACTTGCAAGGAAAGCTCATTTAGAAACCATAACTTAGACCCAAGTTAAAAGAAAGGAGGAGCTGGCACCAAAACTACCTAGGAGAACAAGAGCTTGGCAAAATTTCCAGAGAACAGTAACAGGTTGTGCAGTAAATATGGAAATGGCTTCTCTTTGTGAAGTGCTCTTCAGTTTAGAGAGAGTACATTCCTGCTCACTGAATGCCCAGTGAGTTCCCCAAGGTCAGGACTGCATCTCATCCAAATCTGTATCCCTTCACATCCCCCTCACCAGGATACCCACTCCATTACAAAGCAGGTGTCTGTCAGATAGTCAGGCAAATGAAAACACTTGGTCCTTAAGACAATCCTGTGAAACAGACATGACATAACATTATCTCACTTGATGGTAAAGGAAACAGAAGCTTAGAGTAGATAAATGACATGCCTAGGATTGTGAATAATCAAAACAGAATTCAGATACAGGACTTTTGTCTCTTGGTAAAGTGATTATTCCATGATGCCATAAGAAAACATGAACTAACCCTAAAGACCAGAAAATTGAGGGAGGGCTGGGTGCAGTGGCTAATGCCTGTAATCCTAGCACTTTGGGAAGCCTAGGCAGGATTGCTTGAGCCGAGGAGTTCTAGACCAGTCTGGGTAACATAGTGGGAGCCCATCTCTCTATATATAAAAAAGAGAAATGTGAGAGAGAGCGTAGGGAGGGAAAATAACTCTGATAGATATTACTGTTTTGACAAGTTGCTGTTTAACTTCATTTCAACCCTTATGTGGTACACTTAGAATTTAAATTGTAAACTTCTACAGCAAGGACTATGCTGTCATTTTCTTCTGGGTAAAGGTGTCCTAAAATGCCTGTAAAGCAAGGGCAGGAGCTTAGTTTCATTGAAGCAAATCTGCCATCCACCTTTCCCTGGGCTTGTTACAAAGATACCTCTTTAACACTTAGCACCAGAGTGTGACATCTGGTTGCATAGCTTTCTAGGGAATTTCAGGGACTTTGTTCAGTGCCAATTAAGCCCACCTGTTCTATCTCCCCCACAGGAGCTGGAACAGGCAAAAAGGGTTAATGTGCTTTTCTAAAGCAATACTCCCCCAGCACTTATCAAATGCCACTCTCACTTCTTCCTGCTTCCACCTAAAAATGTTAGCTAGGCAGGAACGGCTTGACATTGACAGAGAGGAATCAGGACTCCATTTTGACAAGCTGACAAGTGGAGGAAATTCATAAATTATATGGCTGGGAGCTATGACTTTCTCTCTAATTTATTATAGTGGTTCTTATCCATAGCTTTCCCCTCTCCTAGAAGAACACCCATGTTCCTGGGCAAAGGTAGGAGGCCTGAAGCACCTTTACATCCTGCTTTGGCTGTGATGTTTTTAACAAGCCATTATCTTGGATCCCTTTTGTAGTAAAGGCTATATGCTGCTGGGTGTCCTGATCTCTTTTCCCTTCCACTCTCTCAGGCATTCTGGGCTGTTCTCCTGCCCTGGAGAGAGTTTGCTCTTTGGACAGAGCACAAAACACCCACTGTGTATGTGCACCATGTTGGCTGCCATCCTGAGTATACATGTTTCCTGAAAACAACCTTGAGAGTTTAACTGCACTCGTGTCCCGCTCTGGACTGCTGTGTGTGACTTTGCTTGTTGCCAAATAGGATTTGGGGCAACTGAAGCTTCTGTCCCCAAGGTGTGGAGAACTGTTGCTCTGATCTGCAATTAGGTTTAAATTGAAGTTACAAAACTTCCCTTCTTAGTCTGTTCGGACTACTATAACAAAATACCATAAATGGGGTGGCTTATAAACGATAGAAATTATTTATTTCTCGCAGTTCTGGAGGCTGGGAAGTCCAAGACCAGAGTTCCAGGAGATTTGCTGTCTGGTGAGAGCCTGCTGTCTGGTAATAGCCTGCTTTCTGGTTCAGAGATGTCCTCTTGTAGTTGTGTGCCCTCGAGGTGGAAGGGGCTAGCTAGCTCTCTAGGGTCTCTTTCATAAAGGCACTAATTCCCTTCATAAGAATCCTGCCTTTATGACCTGATCACCTCCCAAAGATGCCCTGCCTTCTACGCCATCACTGTATTAGTCTGTTGTCACGCTGCTAATAAAGACATACTCAAGACTGGATAATTTATAAAGGAAAGAGGTTTAATAAACTCACAGTTCCACATGGCTGGGGAAGCCTCACAATCATGGCAGAAGGTGAAGGAAGACCAAAGGCACATCTTACATGGCAGCAGGCAAGAAGGCTTGTGCAGGAGAACTCCCATTTATAAAGCCATCAGGTCTTATGAGACTTATTCACTATCACGAGAACAGCAGGGGAAAGGCCCACCCCATGATTCAACTACTTCCCACCAGGTCCCTCCCACGACACATGGGAATTATGGGAGCTACAATTCAAGAAGAGATTTGGGTGAAATACAGCCGAACCATATCAATCACCTTCAAGACTAGTATGTCAACAAATGAATTTGCAGGGGGACACAAACATTCAAACCATAGCCCTTCCTAAGACCCAAGAAAAAAGGCAGTGGCAGTTAGTGTAAGGAAGCATGTGGACTGGAACTAGCACTGAAAGAAGAAAGCCACCAAGAATAGAGATTGCCTTAGGAGCTAGGCACTTTCCCAGTTTCCCAGTCTGATCAGTTTCATTCATTACTGTTGCCTACATGGTACTTCATAGGATTACCTGCCAGCTCACAGATGAACCACCTTTGTGTCATATTCTTATTTCTTGTTCAGTCTGGGTCCACCCCTGGACAAGAAAGTGTCCAGCACTGCCTCTTTGTTTAGGGGGCTGTAAGCAGGGAATTCCTAGCTAGCAAGTGACAATGGCATGGCAGACACCTTAATTGTCATGATCAGAGTAGACAACCCATGACTCATGCAGACAGCCAGTAGGGGAGAGGTGCAGTTGAAGGAGAAGGTGACTTTGTTTGCCAGTAGATGTCATATGAGATCTGGGACTTGGGTGGACATGGCTGGCCCATAACGTAACTCTTTATGCTGCCACAGAATAGCTGTGGAATGCTCCTCTCTCTTCCAAATGGCCATTGTGAGTATTTTTGATAATTCCTTTCCCCTTCAAGCCTGCCCTTTCTGCGCATTTTTAGATCTTATATCTAATAATCATATTACCTATCTGCTTTTACTTATGCAGCTTTTTCGTCTCCTGTTTTGATAGTACCTCCTAGTTTTCCTTTGAGGAACCACCTCCCACTTGCAGTCCATGTGCTCCAAGAGGGGCTGGTCCCATTCCTATGTCCAGTTGTCTTTTTTTTTTTTTTTAATTTTACTCTAAGTTCTGGGATACATGTGCTGAATGTGCAGGTTTGTTACATAGATAAATATGTGCCATGGTAGTTTGCTGCACCCATCAACCCATCACCTAGATTTTAAGCCCTGCTTGCATTAGGTGTTTGTCTTAATGGTCTCCCTCCCCTTTCTCCCCACCCCCCGACAGGCCTCAGTGTGTGATGTTCCCCTCCCTGTGTCCATGTGTTCTCATTGTTCAACTCCCACTATGAGTAAGAACATGCAGTGTTTGGTTTTCTGTTCCTGTGTTAGTTTGCTGAAGATGATGGTTTCCAGTTTCATCCATGTCCCTACAAAGGACATGAACTCATCCTTTTTTATGGCTGCATAGTATTCCATGGTGTATATGTGCCACATTTTCTTTATCCAGTCTATCATTGATGGACATTTGGGTTGGTTCCAAGTCTTTGCTATTGTAAATAGTGCTGTAATAAACATGTGTCCATGTGTCTTTATAGTAGAATGATTTATAATCCTTTGGGTATATATCCAGTAATGTGATTGCTGGGTCAAATGGTATTTCTGGTTCTAGATCCTTGAGGAATCACTACACTGTCTTCCACAATGGTTGAACTAATTTATATTCCCACCAATAGTGTAAAAGTGTTCCTATTTCTTCACATCCTCGCCAGGATCTGTTGTTTCCAGACTTTTTAATGATCGCCATTCTAACCGGTGTGAGATGGTATCACATTGTGGTTTTGATTTGCATTTCTGTAATGACCAGTGATGATGAGCTTTTTTTTATGTTTGTTGGCCGCATAAATGTCTTCTTTTGAGAATTGTCTGTTCACATCCTTCACCCACTCTTTGATGGGGTTGTTTGTTTGTTTTTCTCGTAAATTTGTTTAAGTTCCTTGTAGATTCAGATATTAGGCCTTTGTCAGATGCATAGATTGCAAAAATTTTCTCCTGTGCCACTGGCTTTTGCCATGTGAGGACATAACAAAGAAATGGCAACTGCAAACCAGGAAGAAGATCGTCACCAGACACCAGATCTGCTGACACTCTGATCTTGGACTTCCTAGCCTTCAGAATAAGTGTTTGTGGTTTAAGCCACTTAATCTATGGTCATTTGTTACAGCAACCTGAACTGATAAGTGTAGACATCGAGATGGGAGTCTCCCTGTTAAAATATATCTCACTGGATTCTCTGTATTTAGGCTCCAAGAGTCCTGGTCTCATTGCCTCGAAATCCAGATTGTTTCTGACGTTGTGACTGGTGTGACATGATGACCCAGAGCTGCCTCCAAGCAGTGTGACTTCTGTTCTTCAAGTGGACTGCAGAAGCAATTAGTCTTAGGCTTGGGAGACACACGGCCTCTTCTCTTCTTTTCCTTAAGAATTTCTTTTTTCTTGGCCTTAGAAATGGCAGGATCTAGATTAGGGGATGGATCAAGGGGGATGAGGGCAAAGAGACCACTTGGCCAGCGTGGAGTCTGGCTCATGATTCTATCAGCTCAGTTGCCACAAGGCCTTCTCTCCTCTCCTGTTCCATTGCTCGGAGTCCTTGTCAGTATCCTAGTGGCACAGCTACATGTGAGTGCCTCTCTGCTGACAGTGCACCTTGAGAACTCCGACATCTGTGCCAGGGCATTCCTCCCCGATGCTCCCAAACCTGGAAGATTTCTCCTCTCCCCAGTCCTGCACTTTTCTTTGTCTCCCAGGCCTCCCACAGCATTGCTTCTGCTGAGAGCTTCAAACCGTCTTTCCTGGAAATAGCTCCTTTCACTCCTGGCCCTACTCCTCCCACTAGGGATGAAAGCCAGGGGAGGGGGTTGGGGAAAAATTGGCACACCATCGTCTGCATTTCTCTCCTCCCTCTTGCCTGTGTACCAAAAGAAACACATCTTTTTTTTAAAGTCCCATGTTTTCTCCTTCAGCCATAATAAGCCACATAAACAAACAACTCATGTAAATAAACAGCCAAAGTTGGTTCTCAGGCTGGGATCAGGCATAGCAGCTTGCTCCCTCATCCCAAAAAACTTCAACAACAAGCAGCCTAGGAGCTTGAAGAAAGCATTTACTTTTTAGTTAACTACAGCATCCACTTTTCAAATTTCAAAACGCTTACATAAGTTGCTTATTGTTCACTTGTTAACAAAGGAATCTTTTCTACATCAAGGCGAGTTCTCTTTTTCAGCTGTGAGCTAATTTCTCTCTCTGCTAAACAATGATTCCCTGCTCTCACTCACTCTCTCTCCTGCTTACAGACACTATTAACTTCCCACAGGAAGTGGTGTTTGTATAGTGCTCCTTGATTAACGAATCCCCAGGGAATGAGCCTTCTTTATAGGATGTGGGGCTGGGCTCAAAAACACTTCATAAATCATGCAGCATGAGCTGTCCGGACTGGTATCGGCTTGCCGGCAACCTTCGGTGCACAGCCACTGTTTGGCACGTCTGCTGGAGGAAAACGAGTAAGAGCTGCTCACCTGGGAGGTGAGCTTTGCTTTTCTT